>NC_135814.1:104433847-104582570 GCF_964213995.1 Mustelus asterias | reverse complement strand
TTGTGATGTGTAGGTTAGAGGGAGTGGCAGGGTAAGTAGGTGGGATTACGGGGATAGCGCCTGGGATAGGATTGTTGTCAGTGCAGGCTCGATGGGCTGAATGGCCTCCTTCTGCACTGTAGGATTCTATGGTATGAACTGCAAAAATAAAAAAAATGTGGGCAATGCTAGGCCTCTTGAAAAACAAAAGCATTTAGAGAAACACCCAGTTGAATTATTGAGTAGTTAGCCAGACGCAGCGGCAGACAGATGCACAGGAATGAAGCTGGGATAAGGTGCAGCAATGCCCTCACCTCCTGAAGTTGTCCTCCTGCAGGAGAGAGCTGATGGTGTCCAGGTCGCCCACATAGGTGGCATCGTGTAGCCGGCTGTCCTCACCTCCCTCCATGGGGCTGTCACAGAACTGCTCCCGCAGCCACTCCTTGAGGTTGCGCCCAGCCCTGGCTCCAGCAGCGGCCGCGCTCTCAGCCTCTTGCCCCTGGTCTGGACATTCAGCACCGGGCTGCGCTGGACAGCTCCCCGCGGAGCTGCTCCCCTCCTGCGCTGCATCCCCGCCCAACATGCTGTGTCCCCCGGGCAGCTCACACAGCCACAGCCCGGGGCATTGCCACCTTCCCTGGCTGCTCCCTCACTAAATCCACCCTCTTCCCCCGGTTCAGGAACCTCCCACTCTGCCTTGTACATCCTGCCCGGAGCTCATTGCTCGGCTCCGGTGCCACTCAGTTCAGCCCGGCTCCTCCTCCAGACACTGTTAACCCTCCACTTGCCCAATACTTCCCAGACACTCACTGTCTACAGTATCTCTGACATAGCAAAACCTCCCCTTCTAAACTGCAACACACTTCAGTGAAGCTTATTTATTAGTGTCACAAGTAAGGCTTATATTAATAACACTGCAATGAAGTTACTGTGAAATTCCCCTAGTCGCCACAGTATGGCGCCTGTTTGGGTCAATGCACGTCTTTCAGACTGTGGGAGGAAACCAGAGCACCCGGAGGAAACCCACGCAGACACGGGAAGAACATGTAAACTCCACACAGACAGTGATCCGAGCCGGGAATCGAACCAGGCTCCCTGGCGCTGTGAAGCAGCAGTGCTAACCACTGTACTACCATGCTGCCATCTGAAAGTGTTGCTTGTGTAGGGTGTTGTGTTCCAACAAACAGGCAGCATGGTGGCACAGTGGTTAGCACTGCTGCCTCACAGTGCCAGGGACCCGGGTTCAATTCCCGGCTTGGGTCACTGTCTGTGTGGAGTTTGCGCATTGTCTGCGTGGGTTTCCTCCGGGTGCTCCGGTTTCCTCCCACAGTCTGAGTGTTCAGGAATTGAAGGTCAATCACACTGGTGTGTGACTCTGGCAAAACATCATTCGGGACATTTCAAAAACATTTTTTTTCCGGTCATTTTCATAGAATCCCTAGAGTGCAAAACAAGGCCATTCAGTCCATCAGGTCTGCACCGAATCTTCCGACAAAGCATCTTACCCAGGCCCTATACCCCTAACCCTATTAATTTACCCCACTAATCCTCCTAACCTACATATCTTCAGATATTAAGGGGCAATTTAGAATGGCCAATCCACCTAATCTGCACCTCTTTGGACACTACGGGGCAATTTAGCATGGCCAATCTATCCAACCTGCACATCTTTGGATACTAAGGGGCAATTTAGCATGGCCAATCCACCTAACCTGCACATCTTTGGATACTAAGGGGCAATTTAGCACGGCCAATCCACCCTAACCTGCACAAGTTTGGACTGTGGGAGGAAACTGGAGCACCCGGAGGAAACCCACACAGACACGGGGAGAACATGCAGACTCCGCACAGACAGGGTCTCTGACACTGTGAGGGAGCAGTGCTAACCATTGTGCCACAGAAGTTAGCACTGCTGCCTCACAGCTCCAAGGACCTGGGTTCGATTCCCGGCTTGGGTCACTGTCTGTGCGGCGTCTCCAGGGAAGTTGGAGAGGCCATAGTCTAAGTTCTCCCCGTGTCTGCATGGGTTTCCTCCGGGTGCTCCGGTTTCCTCCCACAGTCCAAAGATGTGCGGGTTAGGTGCACTGGCCATGCTAAATTGTGATGTGTAGGTTAGAGGGACTGGCAGGGTAAATAGTTGGGGTTACGGGGATAGGGCCTGGGGTAGGATTGTTGTCGATGCAGATTCAGTGGGCTGAATGGCCTCCTTCTGCACTGTAGGGATTCTATGATTTCTATGAACTGCAAAAATAAAAAAAAATTATCATGGACTGTGGGAGGAAATCAGAGCACCCGGATCATGCCTTCTGAATGTTCTCTTTAAACATTTCTTTTTGCCCGATGTAAAAATATTGAAAATAGGGGAAGAACGTTGTTTGGCTGACAGTCCAGCATCATCCAACTTGGTAATGTCCCTTTCTGCTTTCCGATTGGTGTAGGAAGACAGTGCATCACAGAGGTGGAGTCTTGGCTGATTAGTGGCTGAAGGGTTGGGAAGAGTCACGTGATGAAACCTCATGTTCATCACTGTTGGCAACCCTATTTACCACAGCAATGTTTTCCAACCAGGGAACCCACAGTTTCAGAGGAACATAGGAACATCCAGCCCCTCTAGTTTGATCTGGATCTTAGCTGATCCTCAAAAAAGATCCTTAAAATGGCTGTAACTGTGTCTGCCTGTAACTGTAGAACAAAAAACCCACTTTGCAATCCCAGAAATCTCACACCTCACTATCTCTGAGGAGCTTCTAATGACCACCTGGGGACTGCAGAGCCCAGCCTCTAAGAGAGCTACATTGAAGGTCTTTTGTGTTTTATAATCCAAGCTTGAAAACAGAGACAGAACATCTACTTAGACTATGGCCTCTCCAACTTCCTTTTTAACCCATAACGGCTGTCCTGGAAACCTTGCCAAAATTCTGGACCCTGGATACGCATCATCTGTCAAAGCAGTGGAGAGGTAGGAGTCATGTGACATGGGCCTCTGATCTGTGGAACAAGTAATAATGCCTTGCTGAACTGAAAAAACTCAGTATATTCATAGAATCATAGAAACCCTACAGTGCAGAAAGAGGCCACTTGGCCCATCAAGTCTGCACCAACCACAATCCCACCCAGGCCCTATCCCCATATCCCTACATATTTAACTGTTAATCCCTCTAACCTATGCATCTCAGGACACTAAGGGGCAATTTTAGCATGGCCAATCAACCTAACCCGCACATCTTTGGACTGTGGGAGGAAACCGGAGCACCCGGAGGAAACCCACGCAGACGCGAAGAGAATGTACAAACTCCACACAGTGACCCAAGCCGGGAATCGAACCCAGGTTCTCTGGAGCTGTGAAGCAGCAGTGCTAACCACTGTGCTACCGTGCCATATTGTTTAATATCTGACTGGCAGATCACCCTAAAAGAGCTCTGGCCCAGGCTAGACACCTGCCCCCATTTACCCACTCCTGCTAGAAGTTTTGTACCATAATCTACAAGATTGATTCATCTCTGCATGCCCAACATATCATGTGATGTCAACACCCCTGGAAAAGTGAATTATACAGCATTAGACTTCAGCCGACCAACCTTCATGAAGGAATACCTCACTGGACTATGATTCTGGACTCTGGAACACACATGAAACAACATATTTATTTTGTCCCTGGTCCCTGTCCTGCAAAACCTTCCCTCTATCCTTCTTTTTAATGTATGAATGCAAGGGAGTGATATTGGATCCCTCTTTTCCGTATTTGGAGTGAGTGCAAATAAGGGCGGCACGGTGGCACAGTGGATAGCACTGATGCCTCACAGCCAGGGATTGGGGTTCAGTTCCGGCCTCGGGTCACTGTCTGTGTGGAGTTTGCACGTTCTCCCCATGTCTGCGTGGGTATCCTCGGGTGCTCCGGTTTCCTCCCACAGTGCAAAGATGTGCAGGTTAGATGGATTGGCTATGCTACATTGCCCCTTACAGTCCCAAGATGTGTTGGTTAGGGGGATTAGTGGGGTAAATACATAGTGTTGCAGGGATAGGGCCCGGGTAAGATGCTCTGTTGGAGAGTCGGTGTAGACTCAATGGGCCAAATGGCCTCCTTCTGCGCTGTAAGAATCATAGAATAGAATCATAGAAACCCTACAGTGCAGAAGGAGGCCATTCGGCCCATCGAGTCTGCACCGACCACAATCCCACCCAGGCCCTACCCCCACATATTTACCCGCTAATCCCTCCAACCTACACATCCCAGGACTCTAAGGGGCAATTTTTAACCTGGCCAATCAACCTAACCTAAGGATTCTATGATTATGATCACTGACAGCAGACAAGATTTGTTTAGACAGATGAGACTTTGACTTAACTTCTGGCCTGTTTTAGTCTCTTTCTCTTCATTTCTCTGACGTCACACACTGGGGGGGTGGGGGGGGAGGGGTTAATTTAAAGCACACTAATTGCTCATCTCACCACCCATCCTTAAACAGGAAGGTGTTTTGACTTATTTCCCTATTTATAAACTGTGGTGTTTTCCCAATCTTTGGTTTTGATGCGATCCGAATTTCTGTTAATAACCCATCAAACTTGAGATAAGATGAACTTGGAGGGTTAGTTTATTTCATAGAATCATAGAATCCCTGCAGTGCAGCCCACCGAGTCCGCACCGACCATAATCCCACCCAGGCCCTATTCCCGTAACCCCACGTATTTACCTTGCTAATCCCTCTGACACTAGGGGCAATTTAGCATGGCCAATGCACGTCTTTCAGACTGTGGGAGGAAACCGGAGCACCCGGAGGAAACCCACGCAAACACAGGGAGAATATGCAAACTCCACACAGACAGCTACCCGAGCCGGGATTCGAAGCCAGGTCCCTGGAGCTGTGAAGCAGCAGTGCGAACCACTGTGCTACCGTGCCGCCCCAATTCCTTCCTTCACACCAGAATACCGTGCATTCCCCTACTTCAATAAAATTCCCTCTAACGGCCTCCTCCTTCCCTGACTTTCCCACTTACCATGTATGGCAGCAGTACACAAGCATTAACACTCAGCTCTGCGACGCTGAAGGGAGCATTTAGCAGTGCGTGAGGAATGGGCTGAATCTGCACTGACCTCCAACCACAGAAATGAATGAGGGTGAATCTGAACTATTCACGTTAACCATGGATCGTTGGCAGCTACTCACAATTATGTTCTGAATGTTGAAGCTTGTAGCTGTAGAAGTGGGTAGCTTCTCCTTGAAGAGGGACAAACCTGCTGTCAAGGTGTTTGGTTAGTTTCCTTTCTGTTTCAAACTTTATTTATTGGTATAGGCTTACATTAACACATTAACACACAATATATCGGCCGTTCCTTCGCAGTGGCTGGGTCAAAATCCTGGAATTCCTTCCCTCATGGCATTGTGGGCCAACCCACAGAACATGGACTGCAGCGATTCAAGAGGGCAGCTCATCTTCTCAAGGGCAACTAGGAATGGGCAACAAATGCTGGCCCAGCCCGCGACGCCCATGTCACATAAACAAATTTTTTTAAATGAAGTTACTGTGAAAATCTCCTAGTCGCCACACTCCAGTATCTGTTCGGGTACACTGAGGGAGAATTAAGCATGGCCAATGCACCTAATCAGCACGTCTTTCGGACTGTGGGAGGAAACCAGAGCACCCGGAGGAAACCCGCGCAGACACGGGGAGAACGTGCAGACTCCGCACAGAAAGTGACCCAAGCCAGGAATTGAATCCGGGTCCCCGACAGTGCTAACCACTGTGTTACCGTGCCGTCTACTAACAAGGGGAAAAGAGATAGAAAAGGGCAGGCATCGGATTACCTTGCAGAGGTGAAACCATGATGACATGGGAGGGGTCCGCCCCTCGGCCTTTTGGTTAAGTCAAGCGCCAGATCAAGCACATGGTGGGGTGCGATGCCTCATCCTGTCGGCTTGGATCTTGTTTGTCTCCCTTGTGGACACCATGAATTGGATTCAGTCTGAATTGCTTTTTAAAGTAAGCAAGAAGATGGATTAAGAGTTCACCCGGTCCACTCTGAGAACTGGCTTTGTAACTTTAAGAATGGAATAATAAAGAAAATTAAAAATCAGATTTCTCAAAGTCCAAATGGGAAGATAACACATTCCGATACAACTGCTGAGTGTGTCATCGTTCTGTTGGCAAGGGGGGATCGTCAACAGATCTCCCTATTGGTAGAATACGAGCTTCCCTATTGGATGAGTGGTGGCTTGCCCAATAGGGAAGGAGCAGCGGGAATGTTTAAAGCCAGTTGGTTCCATTCAGGCCACCAGTTGATGAACTCGGGGCTGACCTGTCCACTGCAGCCACTGAGCAGCACTCTGAACAGGTTGCAAATAAAGGGTGATGGTGACAGAAGTCTGGCCTCGGTGAGATTATTACAGCCATCCTCAGGTAACTTGAATGCTCAGCCTGTTTGGGGCAGCGATTGCCTGGTGGTACTATCACTAAACTATTAATCTAGAAACTCAGCTCATGTTCTGGGGACCCGGGTTCGAATCCCGCCACGGCAGATGGTGGAATTTGAATTCAATAAAAAATATCTGGAATTAAGAATCTACTGATGACCATGAAACCATTGTTGATTGTCGGAAAAACCCATCTGGTTCACTAATGTCCTTTAGGGAAGGAACTACAAAAGGTCGTGAATGTAGCTCAATCCATCACGCAAACCAGCCTCCCATCCATTGACTCTGTCTACACTTCCTGCTGCCTCGGCAAAGCAGCCAGTATAATTAAGGACCCCACGCACCCCGGACATTCGCTCTTCCACCTTCTTCCTTCAGGAAAAAGATACAAAAGTCTAAGGTCACATACCAACCAACTCAAGAGCAGCTTCTTCCCTGCTGTCAGACTTTTGAATGGACTTACCTTGCATTAAGTTGATCTTTCACTACACCCTAGCTATGACTGTAACACTACATTCTACACTCTCTTGTTTCCTTCTCTATGAACGGTATGTTTTGTCTGTATAGCACGCAAGAAACAATACTTTTTGCTGTATGTTAATACATGTGACAATAATAAATCAAATCAAAATCAAATCTGCAGTCCTTACCCGGTCTGGCCTATATGTGACTGCAGAGCCACAGCAATGTGGTTGACTCTCAACTGCCCTCAGGCAACTAGGGATGGGCAATAAATGCTGGCCAGCCAGCAACGCCCATGTCCCATGAATGAATTTTAAAAATCCTTCTACAAACCAGCCCTACCAACTTCCCATGGGAACACTGAGCTGTTCCTTAAATTAGTTCAGTGCCCAGTTTCACCCACTCTTCCTGGCAACTGTTCCAGTTTTTGATCATCCTGTAAAGTATTACCGACATCTGTCTGAAGTTTGCCCTGCAGAATGTTGAATCTGTTCCCGCTTGTCCAGCTGCTCTTCTTGACTATAATTCGATGTGAAGTTAATGCTCCATCGTAAGGAAGGAAAGACATTTTCGTTCACACAAGAGCAGAATCTTGTGGATGCTGGAAATCTGAAATAAAAATGTTGGAAAAACTCTGCAGGTCAGGCAGGTCCCAGGCAGCTGTCTACAAATGTTGCCTAACCTGCTGAGTTCTTCCAGCATGTTCTAATTTCTTGCATTTATATAGAGCCTTTCATAACCACTGGTCTCAAAACATTTTACAGCCAATTAAGTATTTTGCAGTTTAATCACTTGGCAATGTAGCAAAAGCGGTCATCAAATCAATTTGCTTTGATTTGATTTATTATTGTCACGTATTGAGATACGGTGAAAAGTATTGTTTCTTGCACGCTATACAGACAAAGCATACCGTTCATAGAAAAGGAAGGATAGTGATAAACATTCTGTTCCTGTTAGCAGATGAGGGACGTTGCCCTGGAGGGATTTACAAGTTCATGGAATCATAGAACCACCATAGTGCAGAAGGAGACCATTCAGCCCATCGAGTCTGCACTGACCACAATCCCACCAACACCCTATCCTCATAACCCCACATATTTACCCTCCTAATCCCCCGAACCTATATCTCTTTGGACACTGTAAAAGGAAATTTTAAATCAGCGAGTGAGATTCACAGACAGATGTAGTCGTTTTGGTGACAGGATAGCTAGAAGGGGTTAAATGATTCTTTATAACAAGTTAATATGGGCAGTTTGGGGTCACAGGCTCAAGGTGAGAGGGGCGAGGTATAACTCAGATATCAGAGGGACGTTTTTTACACAGAGGGTGGTGGGGGCCTGGAATGCGCTGCCAAGTAGGGTGGTGGAGGCAGACACACTGGCATCGTTTAAGACTTACCTGGATAGTCACATGAGCAGCCTGGGAATGGAGGGATACAAACGAATGGTCTATTTGGACCAAGGAGCGGCACAGGCTTGGAGGGCCGAAGGGCCTGTTTCCTGTGCTGCACTGTTCTTTGTTCTTTGCTCATATATGAATCCAATAACAATACTAAAACAAATGAAGATGATTTTAAAGTATATATATCAAAGTATTGAATGTATTTTAATATGTAAAATGTATTGTTTGTCTTAGTTAGAAAGAGCAAATGCTGCAGAGTGTAATGGTAAAGTCAGAAGGTTAGAGTGGGGAATCCATTAGTCAGCAAAAGTAAGCATTAGAAAGCTTCAGGTTTTTGGGATAAATGTTGTAACATTACAGCGGCAGACATTGTCCAGACATAAGATAATACAGAGGGTAGTGGTCGAAGGGTCTTTTTCCGGCTGGAGGTCTGTGACCAGTGGTGTTCCGCAGGGCTCTGTGCTGGGACCTCTGCTATTTGTGATATATATAAATGATTTGGAAGAAGGTGTAACTGGTGTAATCAGCAAGTTTGCGGATGACACGAAGATGGCTGGACTTGCGGATAGCGAAGAGCATTGTCGGGCAATACAGCAGGATATAGATAGGCTGGAAAATTGGGCGGAGAGGTGGCAGATGGTGTTTAATCCGGATAAATGCGAAGTGATGCATTTTGGAAGAAATAATGTAGGGGGGAGTTATACAATAAATGGCAGAGTCATCAGGAGTATAGAAACACAGAGGGACCTAGGTGTGCAAGTCCACAAATCCTTGAAGGTGGCAACACAGGTGGAGAAGGTGGTGAAGAAGGCATATGGTATGCTTGCCTTTATAGGACAGGGTATAGAGTATAAAAGCTGGAGTCTGATGATGCAGCTGTATAGAACGCTGGTTAGGCCACATTTGGAGTACTGCGTCCAGTTCTGGTCGCCGCACTACCAGAAGGACATGGAGGCGTTAGAGAGAGTGCAGAGAAGGTTTACCAGGATGGTGCCTGGTATGGAGGGTCTTAGCTATGAGGAGAGATTGGGTAAACTGGGGTTGTTCTCCCTGGAAAGACGGAGAATGAGGGGAGATCTAATAGAGGTGTACAAGATTATGAAACGGATAGATAGGGTGAACGGTGGGAAGCTTTTTCCCAGATCAGAAGTGACGTTCACGGGCTCAAGGTGAGAGGGGCGAAGTATAACTCAGATATTAGAGGGACGTTTTTTACACAGAGGGTGGTGGGGGCCTGGAATGCGCTGCCAAGTAGGGTGGTGGAGGCAGGCACGCTGACATCGTTTAAGACTTACCTGGATAGTCACATGAGCAGCCTGGGAATGGAGGGATACAAACGATTGGTCTAGTTGGACCAAGGAGCGGCACAGGCTTGGAGGGCCGAAGGGCCTGTTTCCTGTGCTGTACTGTTCTTTGTTCTTTGTTCTTTGTACTTCTTACAGGGTCCAGAAATCACGTATCTTTCTGCCTTGGCAATGTGCCTGTGGGAAAGGGTCAGCTATGGAAAGCTTCCATAGTTACACAGCAACCAGGAAGTGGGTTTAGCCAAATTGGGAGGATGTCCGGATTGAGTGGACTAATGAGACATCATTGTACTGAGTGGCAGATTGCAATTGACTGAGGTACTTTGTCAAAAACTGGACTGACATGTGAACACTAAATGAAATTGATTTTAAGCTATTGAAAAGGCGTATTTTAGATAACAAAAGGTATAATCGTTCTGTATTTTGGCTGAGTGTCTCAGATCTTTGGAGAGGTTTCGCAGCCCTGGACCTGAGCTGTCTGACCCTTTGGAGATCTCCGAACAGCTGTAATTAATGTCTTGTTTGTCTTCTTTGATTTTTGCGTTTTAAATAAATTTTGGTTACATCTTTTGAACAGAGACTTTGCCTTTTGCGAGTTTTTGAATAGAGTCTAAGTTTTTAAACATTGGCCACCTTTTTGGAAAAGAAATTCCCCACTACAGACACTAAGGGGCAATTAAACACGCCCAATCCACCTAAGCTGAACATCTTTGGAGTGTGGGAGGAAACCAGAGCACCCGGAGGAAACCCACGCAGACATGGGGAACCTCAAACCTGTGTGGTCCACGTTACAAATGCACCTTCTTTGGCCTTCAAGTCCTGCAGTTGGACTCAAAGCTTCTAGCTCAGAGGCAGACCTGCTACTACTGTGCCACAAGGCCTTAATGGCAAATATTGACAATCGAAGCCACAGTTCGTTTTATTATAGGACGTGGGCTTTTATTGCCCATCCCTAATTGCCCTAGAACTGAGTGGCATTTCCGAGGGCATATAAGTATCAACCACTTTGCTGTGTCTCTGGGGCTCAGACTGGGTAAGGATGGCAGATTTCCTTCCCTAAAGGAAATGGGTTTTTACAATTGATTCAGGGTCATCAGTAAATTCTTAATTCCAGATTTTTATACTCAATTCAAATTGCGCCAAGTGGATGTTCCCCCTTGTTGGACATTCTAGAACGAGAGGCCTATAGTTTTAGACTAAGGGGGTGACAGATTTAAAACTGCAATGAGGAGGAATTACTTCACTCAAGGGGTGGGGAATCCGCGGAATTCTCTACCCCAGAGTGCAGTGAACACTGGAACACTTATCAAGTTTAAGGAGAAGATAAGTAGGCTTCTAATTAGTAGCAGGATGAAGGGCTATGGGGAACAGGCAGGAAGGTAGAGTGAGGACAGCCACAATCATGTCGAATACAGAGCAGGCTCAAGGGACTAAATTACCAACTCCCAGTTCTTATGGTTTTGATTTTGATTTTGATTTGATTTGATTTATTATTGTCACATGTATTAGTATACAGTGAAAAGTATTGTTTCTTGCACGTTATGCAGACAAAGCATACCATTCATAGAGAAGGAAACAAGAGAGTGCAGAATGTAGTGTTACAGTCATAGCTAGGGTGTAGAGAAAGATCAACTTAATGCGAGGTAGGTCCATTCAAAGGTCTGACGGCAGCAGGGAAGAAGCTGTTCTTGAGTCGGTTGGTACGTGACCTCAGACTTTTGTATCTTTTTCCCGACGGAAGAAGGTGGAAGAGAGAATGTCCGGGGTGCATGGGGTCCTTGATTATGCTGGCTGCTTTGCCCGAGGCAGCGGGAAGTGTGGACAGAGTCAATGGATGGGAGGCTGGTTTGCGTGATGGACTGGGCTACAGTTTCTTGCGGTCTTGGGCAGAGCAGGAGCCAGACCAAGCTGTGATACAACCAGAAAGAATGCTTTCTGTGGTGCATCCGTAAAAGTTGGTGACGGTCTACCATGGTGGGATTCGAACCCAGGACCCCAGGGTATTGGTGTCTAGATTACCAGGACCAGTGACAATGCCACTGCACCACTATTTCCCCTAGTTAACCACACCACTGAAAATTTAGGACTCAGCTTAGGGTGAGCAGTGAGATATACGCCAAAGAGGTCTTTTAGTCAAAGATATCATTGTTGAGATATTAATTAACTGAAGTTGAAATATGTCCTTGAAGTTTCAGCTTTAACAGTTGTCAGTGAAATCAGTTAATGTCAACAGCGCAAAACAGACTCCTCACAAATCATAGAATCCCTACAGTGCAGAAGAAGGTCATTCAGCCCATCGAGCCTGCACCAACAACAATCCCACCCAGGCCCTATCCCCGTAACCCATGTATTTACCCTGCTAATTCCCCTGACACTAAGGGGCAATTGATCACAGCCAATCCACCTAACCCGCACACCATTGGAGGAAACTGCAGCACCCGGAGGAAACCCATGCAGACACAGGGAGAACGTGCAAACTCCACACAGACAGTGACCCGAGGTTGGAATCGAACCTGGGTCCCTGATGCTGTGAGGCAGCAGAGCGAACCACTGTGCCGCCGTGTCACCAATCTTTCACCAGCACTGATCTGCTTCTCACTGATGTTTACAGGACTTGGGCGGCACGGTGGCACAGTGGTTAGCACTGCTGCCTCACAGCACCAGGGACCCGGGTTCGATTCCCAGCTTGGGTTACTGTCTGTGTGGAGTTTGCACGTTCTCCCCGTGTCTGCGTGGGTTTCCTTCGGGTGCTCCGGTTTCCTCCCACACTCCAAAGATGTGCGGGTTAGGTGGATTGGCCACGCCAAATTGACGCGTGTCAGGGGGATTAGCAGGGTAAATGTGTGAGGTTACGGGGATAGGGCCTGGGTGGGATTGTGGTCGGTGCAGACTCGATGGGCCTAATGGCCTCCTTCTGCACTGTAGGGATTCTATGGCCCAAGATCTTTTGGGAAACCCGTTTTCTGGTTTAATTTTTACTTGTTTTGAAATGAGAAATCTCGGCAGTCTTTTCCAAGTCAACAGGAAGCAGGAACTGAAGGGTGAAAAATCAGATGCTGATTCACTAGAAACCCATTTAGCATCGCAAACAATTTCACCATCAATTAATGTGTGCCTCGATCCAATTTATTAACCTGAACGTTTCAAAGAGAGACGGATGCAGCCAGATAAAAAGCTCTCATTCCATGAATCCAGTGTTTTTCAGCAGGGTTCCCTGGAACCCCAGGGTTCTGTGATCATCACCAAAGGGTTCCCCAAAATGACCAAGATATTTGAAAATTAAGTTTATTTCTTAGTCACAAGTCAGCTTACATTCACACTGCAATGAAGTTACTGTGAAAATCCCCTAGTCGCCACACTCTGGAGCCTGTTTAGGTGCACTGAGGGAGAATTTAGCACGGCCAATGCCCCTAACCAGCACGTCTTTCGGACTGTGGGAGGAAACCGGAGCACCCGGAGGAAACCCACACTGACACGGGGAGAACATGCAGACTCCGCACAGACAGTGACCCAAGCCAGAATCAAACCCAGGTTTCTGGCGCTGTGAGGCAGCAGTGCTAACCATTGTGCCACCAATTGTACCAAATATAAAAGAAGACTTTTTAAAACTCTGCATGAAAACCGAAAGTAAAATGATTATGACATGTTAGCACATTGTACATTTCATTCCAATATATTACAAATATGCAGAGGAGGGGCAGTTCATTGTTTGAACGTGGGTGTAGGGTCCATTCATTCCTTTGAATAGGCGAGGACAGCATTGATACGATGAATTTCTTTTATTGAACAGAATTGAAAGAAAATTAAATCATTACAGAAGCAGAAAGTAAACTTTGAGACTGGCTGCTAAGCCAGTCCCTGTGCTGTACTGGACAGGACCTCAAAAACAATCTGCCCACTGAACACATAGTTCCAAACTATATGTTAATTCTTATCTTGTTGTTGTGAGTGTCCTTGCAGTCTGTCTCTGTCTGGCAAACACAGGTTTTGCAGCTGTTGTTACCAAAATGTGTTGCGTACTTTTCAGGAATGCGGTCAATTTACAGCTAACCCAGCATGCCTTCTGAGTTTTAAAATGTAATCAATTTAGCTTTAAAAATTAGCAGTGCTAATTAGCCCCTACAGTCTAGCATTTAAATGTAAGTGCATAGGCAGAAATATCTTAAAATGAAGTCTTTGCAGAGACTGAAGTAATTGCATAGACAGCTTGCCTCCTAGACTTACAGAATCTCACTGGCTGTCATGTCTGGAGACAATACACATCTCTTTAACCTGTGCTTATTGCCCCCTCCACTCACATTGTCTGTATCTTTAAGACCTGGTTGGTTGGAGAGATTCGCATTCTAATCAGTATTTTGTAACTTGATTTTGTGTCTCTGTGCCCTGTTTGAGAGCAGATTTCCACTCCATCTGACGAAGGAGCAGCGCTCCAAAAGCTAATGGCATTTGCTACCAAATAAACCTGTTGGACTTTAACCTGGTGTTGTTAAAACTCTGACTGAAGGCAAACAGGGCTAAGCATACACAGATTCCCTCAGAGGAGTTGGGTTGATAACGCATTACTGCAGATGGGACTGCAAATAGGTGTTTGATCTTTTATTTGGATATGTAAGGGGTCTAATGACTCCGACAAGCCCACACCAATATGGCAGGCAGTGTATAAAAGCAAGTTACTGTGGATGCTGGAATCTGAAACCAAAAGAGAAAATGTTGGACACTTTGTCAAAGCCCTTTTGTCATCCCGACTCGAAACAACACCTCTTTTCTCTCCTTACAGATGCTGCCCGACCTACAGAGATTTTCCAGCATTCTCTCTTTTGGTGGCAGGCAGTGTATTTCTGGCTTGTAAAGTGCATATGCTTCCTGCTGCCATATCGAAGACGCCCACAGCCCATTGAAGAATAAAGGATTGGGGGGGGGAAGCTTTGAGTCAGTTTGAGAGGAAAAACTAAACACATTAAAAAGTCCTGAGTCTGGGAGAGATTGCAGCCAGTTTCATTGTCAGCTGAGTTGGTCACAGACCATTTAACCCTTCAGGTGACGTGAACGGCTCAATTCAGAGCTTGGCTTTTTTTACGTGAAATCGCATTTGCTCGTCTCAAATCAAACCAAAGAGAAAAAGATATTTTTAGGTGGGGTGGACAAAATCAAAAGTCTGGAGCACTCGTGTCAACATGTCAAAGTAAGTGGGGCCAGGAGCAGAACCACAGAGCCAGCTGGCCACTTGCTCAACTCACTACCTAACCTCTGCCATTAATGTCAACACTTACGTTTTTATTGCCTTTTCTTCTCTGCAATTTTTACAGATCCCTGTAATTAACTTTCTTTTCTTCTGGAAGTTAACCTGCAGCTGTTGTGGTCAGCTAATTAATGGCATCCATTGCTTTCGATTTAAAAGTTAACGACAATGAGATTGAAAGCCCCGGCAATCTGAATATGATTTTGTCCCAATCTGCTCTACAGAAGAGGAGAGTATTTTGTTTAAAATAAAAAATAGGGGAGGGAGTGGAGAGGGAGCTGAGGATACCTGATGACTGTTTGAAAAATAAGCAGCTCCCTGACCTCCTGAGATTCGACAAGATGTTCCTGTCGCAAATAGGTTATTAATGAACTTCAAACTCAAGTCGTATCCATCTGCCAGACTGTTGCTCTTGCCTGTGGTGTTTATTCCCTTCATGAATGTTCTTGGAATCAGGTTTTAGATCTCTGGGCGGCGCAGTGACACAGTGTATGGCACTGTTGCCTCACAGCGCCAGGACCCGGGTTCGATTCCCGGCTTGGGTCATAGAATATAGGAGCAAGAGGAGGTCATTCGGCCCTTCGAGCCTGCTCCGCCATTCATCACCGTCATGGCTGATCGTCCAACTCAGTAGCCTAATCCTGCTTTCTCCCCATAACCTTTGATCCCGTTCGCCCCAAGTGCTGTATCCAGCCGCCTCTTAAATACATTCAATGTTTTGGCATCAAATACTTCCTGTGGTAATGAATTCTACAGGCTCACCACTCTTTGGGTGAAGAAATGTCTCCTCATCTCCGTCCTAAATGATCTACCCTGAATCCTCAGACTGACCCCTGGTTCTGGACTCCCCCACCATCGGGAACATCCTCCCTGCATCTACCCTGTCTGGTCCTGTTAGAATTTTATAAGTCTCCATGAGATTCCCCCCTCATTCATCTGAACTCCAGCGAAAACAATCCTAAACCGAGTCAATGTCTCCTCATACATCAGTCCTGCCATCCCCGGAATCAGCCTGGTGAACCTTCACTGTCTATGCGGAGTCTGCATATTCTCCCAGTGTCTGCATGGATTTCCTCCGGGTGCTCCGGTTTCCTCCCACATTCTGAAAGATGTGCTGGTTAGGGTGCATTGGCCATGCTAAATTCTCCCTCAGTGTACCCGAACAAGCGCTGGAGTGTGGCGACTAGGGGAATTTCACAGTAACTTCATTGCAGTGTTAATGTAAGCCTACTTGTGACACTAATAAATAAACTTTTTTTTAAAAGAAGAAACTGTACTTTGCGCCGTTGTAACACAATTTTATTTTTACATAAACCTCCATTATTTTGTTACTTCTTCAATAGAGAACTCCCCAAAGAGTTGATTAATATTCCGTGCCTCAACTAGTCAACCAGAAATGTTGTTTTCGGATCTGACTCCAGTCTCCCAGCTGGGTCCTTCCACTGGTTTCAACTGGTGGCTCCATGACAACTCTTACATTTAATCCCCACAATGTTTCATTTCGCCATCTCCTCGAGTCCATTGCTTAGAACAGAGTAACTTTTAAAAATTAATCAACGCTCCTTCCTGTGAAACCACTCCCCCCCCAAAAATGTTTCTTGTGTTTCCAAAAGGCGTTTGATAAGGTGCCTCACAAAAGGTTGCTGAAGAAGATTGGGTCACACGGAGTTGGGGGTAGGGTGTTAGCGTGGATTGGGGATTGGCTATCCGACAGGAAGCAGAGAGTCGGAATAACTGGGTGCTTTTCTGGTTGGCAGATGGTGACCAGTGGCGTGCCGCAGGGATCGGTACTAAGGCCTCAACTATTTACCATTTATATAGATGATCTGGAGGAGGGGACTGAGTGTAGGGTAACAAAGTTTGCAGACGACACAAAGATAAGTGGAAAAGTGAATCGTGTGAGGGCGTAGAAGGTCTGCAGAGAGATTTGGACAGGCTGAGTGAGTGGGCGAGGATCTGGCAGATGGAGTATAACGTTAACAAATGCGAGGTTATTCACTTTGGAAGAAATAATAGCAAATTGATTATCTAAATGGAAAGAAATTACAACATGCTGCTGTGCAGAGGGACCTGGGGGTCCTTGTGCATGAGACGCAAAAACCCAATCTGCAGGTGCAACAGGTGATCAAGAAGGCAAATGGGATGTTGGCCTATATCGCAAGGGGGATAGAATATAAAAGCAGAGATGTCTTGCTGCATCTGTACTGGGCATTGGTGAGGCCGCAGCTGGAATACTGTGTGCAGTATTGGTCCCCTTATTTGCGGAAGGATATATTGGCCTTGGAGGGAGTGCAGAGAAGGTTCACCAGGTTGATACCAGAGATGAGGGGTGTTGATTATGAGGAGAGACTGAGCAGATTGGGTTTGTATTCGTTGGAATTTAGAAGGCTGAGGGGGGATCTTATAGAGACCTATAAGATAATGAAGGGGCTGGATAGGGTAGAGATGGAGAGATTCTTTCCACTTAGAAAGGAAACTAGAACTAGAGGGCACAGCCTCAAAATAAAGGGGGGTCAGTTTAGGACAGAGTTGAGGAGGAACTTCTTCTCTCAGAGGGTGGTGAATATCTGGAATTCTCTGCCCACTGAAGTGGTGGAGGCTACCTCGTTGAAGATGTTTAAATCACGGATAGATGGATTCCTGATCGGTAAGGGAATTAGGGGTTATAGGGATCAGGCGGGTAACAGTGACAGTTGGTGTCTCAGTGAGGGAGTGCTGCTCGGGCTGCAGTGGAGAGTGACAGTTGGTGTCTCAGTGAGGGAGTGCTGCTCGGGCTGCAGTGGAGTGTGACAGTTGGTGTCTCACTGTGGGAGTGCTGCTCGGGCTGCAGTAGAGTAATTAATTTATTTAATTATTTTTCAGTTCAATTAGTGAAAAAAATCGGAGGTTTTTTTTTCTAAACAGGAAATAGGCCCAGCAGCAGCCTGGGAAGATTTTGGAGGGTTTAAAAGTAGGCCGCACCTTTGAGCGGGCAGCGTCGTTAGCGGGCAGTGGAGTGAGCAGGGGACAGAGTGAGAGCTAAAAGGGCTTTGGCTCACAGGGCTTCGGCGAGGAAGGTTGTTTGTTTGTTTTTCTTCGGTTACACCCCCTTTTTGTTTTATCCCCAAAACTAAAAAGGACATGGCTGGTATGAGTGGGAGGCCAGTATACTGCATTCGGTGTGGGATGTGGGAGTTCCTGGAGACAACTTGCCTCCCGGAAGTCCATATCTGTGCCAGATGTGTGGAACTGCATCTCCTGAAGGATCGTGTAAGGGAGCTGGAGCTGAGGCTCGATGAACTCAGTTTAGTTAGGGAAAATGAGAGAGTCATAGATAAAAGTTATAGTCAGGTAGTGACACCAGGGTCTCGGAAGGAAGACACGTGGGTCACGGTTAGGAGGGGTAATAGTCAGAAGGGTGATGTGCCAGAAAGCACCCCAGTGGCAGTCTCCCATAAGAGAAAGGGATGGGCAACAGATGGGAGAAGGGAAGGGAGTGAGCAGTCTGTGGAGGGATCCCCTGTGGTTGTCCCCCTCCACAATAGGTATATTGTTTTGGATTCTGTGGAGGGGGATGACCCTCCAGGGGTAAGCCACGAGGACCAGATCGCCTCCACGGGGACAGGCTCAGGGGTCCGGAAGGGAAAGAAGGGGTTTAGGAGAGCGATAGTTGTGGGGGACGCAATAGTTAGAGGCACGGACAGGCGCTTCTGTGGGACTGAACGAGAATCCAGGATGGTAGTCTGCCTCCCTGGTGCCGGGGTACTGGATGTCTCCGAAAGGGTAGGAAGCATATTTAAAAAGGAAGGTAATCAAACAGATGTGATTGTACACATTGGGGGAAATGATGTAGGTAGGAAGAGCAGGGGGGTCATACGAGAGAAATTCAGGGAGTTGGGTGCTAGGCTAAAAAGTAAGACCTCCAGTGTAGCAATCTCTGGACTGCTCCCGGTGCCTAGTGCAAGTGAGGCTCGGAACAGGGAGATTCTACAGTTGAACGCGTGGCTAAAGGACTGGTGCAAGAGGGAGGGTTTTAAATTCATAGATAACTGGGAAATCTTCAAGTCAGGATGGCAACTGTACAGAAAGGATGGGTTACACCTTAACTGGAAGGGAGCAAATATCCTGGCTGGGAGTTTTGCTCGAGTGTTTCGGCAGGATTTAAACTAGTGTGGCAGGGGGGTGGGGAACAAAACAGGAGGTCAGTAAATACTGAGGCTGGGGTCGAGCTGGGGGCCAGGGCAAGGCTAGCTAAGAAGAGGAGCACTCTGGAGGAGGAGGACCTGACTGGGCCTGGAGGTCTGGAGTGCATCTGCTTCAATGCGAGGAGTGTAACGGGTAAAACAGACGAACTTAGGGCCTTAATGCTTGTGCGGAATTTGGATGTGGTTGCGGTGACGGAAACTTGGTTAAAAGAAGGACAGGACTGGCAGCTGAATATTCCGGGGTATCAGTGTTTTAGGCGAGACAGAGGAGGGGCTAAAAAAGGTGGGGGAGTAGCGATATTAGTTAAGGAGCATATTACCGCGGTGCAGAGGGTAGACAACTTAGAGGGGTCATGTACTGAGTCGCTGTGGGTGGAACTCAGAAACAGGAAGGGTGCAGTCACTATGCTGGGGGTGTACTACAGACCACCCAACAGCCCACGGGAAGTGGAGGAAAGGATATGTCAGGAGATTCTGGATAGGTGCAGAAAACATAGGGTTGTTGTAGTGGGGGACTTTAATTTCCCTGGCACAGACTGGAAAGTGCTTAGAGCTGGGGGACCGGACGGGAAGGAATTTGTAAAATGCGTACTGGAAGGTTCTTTGGAACAGTATGTAGATAGCCCGACTAGAGAGGGGGCTATACTGGACCTAGTTCTGGGAAATGAGCCCGGTCAGGTCGTCAAAGTTTCGGTAGGGGAACATGTGGCAAATAGTGACCACAACTCTGTTAACTTTAGGATAGTAATGGACAAGGATGAGTGCTGTCCTACGGGCAGGGTGCTAAATTGGGGGAAGGCTGACTATAGCCGGATTAGGCAGGAATTGGTGGATGTTGATTGGGAGAGGATGTTCGAGGGTAAGTCCGCGTCTGGCATGTGGGAGTCTTTTAAGGAACTATTGATAAGGCTGCAGGATAGGCATGTGCCTGTAAAAAGGAAAGATAGGAAAGGTAGGATTCGAGAGCCGTGGATAACCAGGGAAATTGAGGATCTGATTAAAATGAAAAGGGAGGCGTACGTTAAGTCCAGGCAACTGAAAACAGATGGAGCTCTGGAGGAATACAGAGAGAGTAGGAAAGATCTCAAACGGGGAGTTAGAAGGGCAAAAAGAGGGCACGAGATGTTCTTGGCAGGCAGGATTAAGGAGAATCCTAAGGCATTCTATTCATACGTTAGGAACAAAAGAGTTGTCAGGGAGAAAATCGGACCTCTCAGGGACAAAGGAGGGGAATTATGCTTAGAACCCAAGGGAATAGGGGAGATCCTAAATGAATACTTTGCATCGGTATTCACGAAGGAGAGGGGCGTGTTAACCGGGAGTGTCTCGGAGGGAGGTGTTGACCCGTTAGAGAAAATCTCCATTACGAGAGAGGAAGTGTTAGGTTTTTTAGGGAACATTAAAACTGACAAAGCCCCAGGGCCTGGTGGCATCTATCCTCGACTGCTCAGGGAGACGAGAGAGGAAATTGCTGGGCCTCTGACGGAAATCTTTGTCGCTTCTTTGGACACGGGTGAGGTCCCTGAGGATTGGAGGATAGCGAATGTGGTCCCGTTGTTTAAGAAGGGTAGCAGGGATAACCCAGGAAATTATAGGCCGGTGAGCTTGACGTCCGTGGTAGGGAAGTTGTTGGAGAGGATTCTTAGAGACAGGATGTATGTGCATTTAGAACGGAACAATCTCATTAGTGACAGACAGCATGGTTTTGTAAGAGGGAGGTCGTGCCTTACAAATTTGGTGGAGTTTTTTGAGGAAGTGACAAAAACGGTTGATGAAGGAAGGGCCGTGGATGTCGTCTATATGGATTTCAGTAAGGCATTTGACAAAGTCCCACATGGCAGGTTGGTTAAGAAGGTTAAGGCTCATGGGATACAAGGAGAAGTGGCTCGATGGGTGGAGAACTGGCTTGGCCATAGGAGACAGAGGGTAGTGGTCGAAGGGTCTTTTTCCGGCTGGAGGTCTGTGACCAGTGGTGTTCCGCAGGGCTCTGTACTGGGACCTCTGCTATTTGTGATATATATAAATGATTTGGAAGAAGGTGTAACTGGTGTAATCAGCAAGTTTGCGGATGACACAAAGATGGCTGGAATTGCGGATAGCGAAGAGCATTGTCGGGCAATACAGCAGGATATAGATAGGCTGGAAAATTGGGCGGAGAGGTGGCAGATGGAATTTAATCCGGATAAATGCGAAGTGATGCATTTTGGAAGAAATAATGTAGGGAGGAGTTATGCAATAAATGGCAGAGTCATCAGGAGTATAGAAACACAGAGGGACCTAGGTGTGCAAGTCCACAAATCCTTGAAGGTGGCAACACAGGTGGAGAAGGTGGTGAAGAAGGCGTATGGTATGCTTGCCTTTATAGGACGGGGTATAGAGTATAAAAGCTGGAGTCTGATGATGCAGCTGTATAGAACGCTGGTTAGGCCGCATTTGGAGTACTGCGTCCAGTTCTGGTCGCCGCACTACCAGAAGGACGTGGAGGCATTGGAGAGAGTGCAGAGAAGGTTTACCAGGATG
The DNA here is from genome assembly GCF_964213995.1 of Mustelus asterias. NCBI lineage: Eukaryota > Metazoa > Chordata > Chondrichthyes > Carcharhiniformes > Triakidae > Mustelus > Mustelus asterias. Next base: position 104,561,071 of record NC_135814.1, on the reverse strand, counting down.
TTGCCTGGTATGGAGGGTCTTAGCTATGAGGAGAGATTGGGTAGACTGGGGTTGTTCTCCTTGGAAAGACGGAGAATGAGGGGAGATCTAATAGAGGTATACAAGATTATGAAGGGTATAGATAGGGTGAACAGTGGGAAGCTTTTTCCCAGGTCGGAGGTGACGATCACGAGGGGTCACGGGCTCAAGCTGAGAGGGGCGAAGTATAACTCAGACATCAGAGGGACGTTTTTTACACAGAGGGTGGTGGGGGCCTGGAATGCGCTGCCAAGTAGGGTGGTGGAGGCAGGCACGCTGACATCGTTTAAGACTTACCTGGGTAGTCACATGAGCAGCCTGGGAATGGAGGGATACAAACGATTGGTCTAGTTGGACCAAGGAGCGGCACAGGCTTGGAGGGCCGAAGGCCTGTTTCCTGTGCTGTACTGTTCTTTGTTCTTTGTTCTTTGTAGGGGGGGAGGTTTAACACAGATATCAGAAGGACATATTTCACACAGAGGGTCGTGGGGGCCTGGAATGTGTTGCCGGGCAAGGTGGTGGAGGCGGACACACTGGGAACGTTTAAGACTTATCTAGACAGCTATATGACCGGAGTGGGAATGGAGGGATACAAAAGAGTGGTCTAGTTTGGACCAGGGAGCGGCGCGGGCTAATTGTTCCTTGTTTCTCGTTTCAAGGCTTCATTCTATGATCATCTTGCTGGTGCCAGTATAGAGCGAGACTGCGGATAGTTGGGAACCTGTCTCGGGGGCAGGGAATTCATATGGTGTTCATGGAAGTGGAAATGACTAGGGTTGGGAAGCATTTTCCGATCAGGGCCATTGTGATCTCCTGGACTCGTTTCGATCGCCTCAGGGGGTCGGAGAGGAATTTCCCAGATTTTTTTTTTTTCCCCATATTGGCCCTGGGGTTTTTCACTCTGGGTTTTCCCCTCTCCCTGGGGATCACATGGTCTGGAATAGGGGGGTGGGGGTGAGTTAATAGGTTGTAATGAACAAAGCATCGTAGCTGTGAGGGACAGCTCGGTGGATAGGATATTGGTATATAGATAGGCTGGAAAATTGGGCGGGGATCCTGGATTCAGGATTCAATCCTGGACCGGGGAGCGGCGCGGGCTTGGAGGGCCGAAGGGCCTGTTCCTGTGATGTATTGTTCTTTGTTCTTTGTTCTTTGTAAGTGGAACTGATCCACTTCAGATCAGCCATGATCTTATTGAGTGGCGGGGCAGGCTCGAGGGGCTAGATGGCCTACTCCTGCTCCTATTTCTTATGTCCTAATAAATAAACTTTAAATTGCCATGCTGCAGGATTCATTCATTCCTCAGAATAGACTAAGACAGCACTGGTACTAAGTTGAATTTCTGTTATTGAACTGACCTTAAAATTAACATTACAAAAAGCGAACTGAAAATAATTACTGGAGAAAGATTTTTGGGGTGGGACAGAGGGAGGACATGTCCCCTTTTCTTTGTGTCTGCCACTTTTCCTTCAGCTCACGTCCAACCCTTTTTGCGAGGGAGAGAGAGATACTGGCTTTTGCCAGTCCTGTACTAATCACAACGGAACCTACAACAGACTCTGGACTGAACTAAAAACATAGAACTGCGACTGCAATATATGTTAACTCTTACCTATGTTATTGAAATTGCTCGGCACTTGCTGTCTCTAACTTTCATAAACAACTTACAGATGCTGTTTATGAAAATCTTAATGAAAAAGCCTGTTTCTGCTGGCATTGTACTTTCAAAAAATGCAGTCAATTTTCCGAGCTAACCCAGCATACCTGCTGAGTCTTAAAATGTGGTCAATCTAGCTAAGCCCTACAATCTATCATTTAAATTTAATTGCATAGGCAGAAATATCTCAAAATGAACTCTTTGCATTTATGAAGCAATCATAGCTAAGCATACATAGGATCCCTCAAATGTCAAGAAGGGATGAACAGAAAAGAAAAAATCTTAAACATCTGTCTCTCTTCCATATTCTCTTGTTTAAATTCTGTTTTTCACAATGGATCATTGCTGCTTTGCAGCTGGTCATTCTAACCACCATCACTCTCAAGACTGGCCTTCAGAAAGTCTCCAGGACAAAGAACGGAACCCAGCAGACAGAGCCACTGATATTGGACTTAGGCTCACTGGACGCTCCACTCACATGAAGTTACAGCAATAACTTCTTTGACTTTGTGAGAGGAAGTAAGAACATAGAACAGTACAGCACAGAACAGGCCCTTCGGCCCACGATGTTGTGCCGAGCTTTATCTGAAACCAGGATCAAGCTATCCCACTCCCTATCATCCTGGTGTGCTCCATGTGCCTATCCAATAACTGCTTAAATGTTCCTAAAGTGTCTGACTCCACTATCACTGCAGGCAGTCCATTCCACACCCCAACCACTCTCTGCGTAAAGAACCTACCTCTGATATCCTTCCTATATCTCCCACCATGAACCCTATAGTTATGCCCCCTTGTAATAGCTCCATCCACCCGAGGAAATAGTCTTTGAACGTTCACTCTATCTATCCCCTTCATCATTTTATAAACCTCTATTAAGTCTCCCCTCAGCCTCCTCCGCTCCAAAGAGAACAGCCCTAGCTCCCTCAACCTTTCCTCATAAGACCTACCCTCCGAACCAGGCAGCATCCTGGTAAATCTCCTCTGCACTCTTTCCAGCGCTTCCACATCCTTCTTATAGTGAGGTGACCAGAACTGCACACAATATTCCAAATGTGGTCTCACCAAGGTCCTGTACAGTTGCAGCATAACCCCACGGCTCTTAAACTCCAACCCCCTGTTAATAAAAGCTAACACACTACAGGCCTTCTTCACAGCTCTATCCACTTGAGTGGCAACCTTTAGAGATCTGTGGATATGGACCCCAAGATCTCTCTCTTCCTCCACAGTCTTCAGAACCCTACCTTTGACCCTGTAATCCACATTTAAATTAGTCCTACCAAAATGAATCACCTCACATTTATCAGGGTTAAACTCCATTTGCCATTTTTCAGCCCAGCTTTGCATCCTATCTATGTCTTTTTGCAGCCTACAACAGCCCTCCACCTCATCCACTACTCCACCAATCTTGGTGTCATCAGCAAACTTACTGATCCACCCTTCAGCCCCCTCCTCTAAGTCATTAATAAAAATCACAAAGAGCAGAGGACCAAGCACTGATCCCTGTGGCACTCCGCTAGCAACCTGCCTCCAGTCTGAAAATTTTCATCCACTACCACCCTCTGTCTTCGATCAGCTAGCCAATTACCTATCCAATCGGTCAACTTTCCCTCTATCCCACACCTCCTTACTTTCATCATAAGCCGACCATGGGGGACCTTATCAAACACCTTCCTAAAATCCATGTATATGACATCAACTGCCCTACCTTCATCAACACACTTAGTTACCTCCTCAAAAAATTCTATCAAATTTGTGAGGCATGACTTGCCCTTCACGAATCCATGCTGACTATCCCGGATTAATCCGCATCTTTCTAAATGGTCGTAAATCCCATCCCTAAGGACCTTTTCCATCAATTTACCAACCACCGAAGTAAGACTAACCGGTCTATAATTACCAGGGTCATTTCTATTCCCTTTCTTAAACAGAGGAACAACATTCGCCACTCTCCAGTCCTCTGGCACCATCCCCATGGACAGTGAGGCCCCAAAGATCAAAGCCAAAGGCTCTGCAATCTCATCCCTTGCCTCCCAAAGAATCCTAGGATATATTTCATCAGGCCCAGGGGACTTATCGACCTTCAGTTTATTCAAAATTGCCAGTACATCCTCCCTCCGAACAACTATTTCCTCCAGCCTATTAACCTGTAACACCTTCTCTTCCTCAAAAACATGGCCCCTCTCCTTGGTGAACACTGAAGAAAAGTATTCATTCATCACCTCGCCTATCTCTACTGACTCCATACACAAGTTCCCACTACTGTCCTTGACCGGCCCTAACCTCACCTTGGTCATTCTTTTATTCCTCACATAAAAGTAAAAAGCCTTGGGGTTTTACTTGATCCGACCCACCAAGGACTTCTCATGTCCCCTCCTAGCTCTCCTAAGCCCCTTTTTCAGCTCATTCCTTGCTAACTTGTAACCCTCAATCGAGCCATCTGAACCTTGTTTCCTCATCCCTACATAAGCTTCCCTCTTCCTTTTCACAAGACATTCCACCTCTTTCGTGAGCCATGGTTCCCTCACTCGGCCATTTCCTCCCTGCCTGACAGGGACATACCTATCAAGGACACCCAGTATTTGTTCCTTGAAAAAGTTCCACTTTTCATTAGTGCCTTTCCCTGACAGTTTCTGTTCCCATCTTATGCCCCCTAATTCTTGCCTAATCGCGTCATAATTACCTCTCCCCCAATTGTAAACCTTGCCCTGCCGTACGGCCCTATCCCTCTCCATTGCAATAACAAAAGACACCAAAGGAAAGGAAGGTAACTTTTATTTTTCAAACTGAATGAGACTCCGTTACCATTTATTTTACTTCATTTCTTATCTTCATCCATTTCTTTGCTTTTTCCGCTTCCAAAATCTCGCTTTCCATCTTGTTTCAACTTCCCTCCCCCAGCGCACGAGGGCCATCTGCCACATGCCTACACTCTGCACCTCTGCTCTACCATTTATACATTCCGATCTCTCAATGGATGCTGTTAACACCATTTCTAGCCTTTATCATCACCATTTACATTCCCTTCGTCTTTTTGTCTATGCCATTCCTATCAATTAAAGCCCCCAACCCCTCACCCTCCCAGTATAAATCTCGTTCTATTTTCCTTGTCTTCAGCTCTGATGAAGGTCATCCAGACTCAAAACATTGGCTCTACTCTCTCTCTCTCACACAGATACTGTCAGACCCACTGAGATCTTCCAGAATTTTCTGTTTTTCTTTTAGATTCCAGCATCTGCATTATTTTGCCTTTATCTGTTTCCACTACTGTCCCACTGAATGTCCTTGTCTGTATCTTGTTGATTGGAGTATTTGCTCCAACACTGGACTGGCTCATTCTGTCCTGCACTGACCAGTGCTGCACTGATGTATTTGTCTGATCTTTCCATCTCGTTGCTCATCAGCAAGTTCTATGTTTGGTCGCCGCGAGACTCACACATCGCAATATCGACCACCTTTACCGTCATTCTGACAAGAGGTAAACTTGGATTTCAAGTCTGCAATTATTCATACAGCCGTGTCTTCACAATGAAAGAGCTCGAAAGCAGTGATCAATTTGTGTATTTCTGCAGTTTGCACCTTTGCGCTCTGTGGGGCAACGGTGGGTGGGGTTGGGAGAATGTGAGGTTGGGGCAGTGGGGTGGAGGGGGGTGGGGCAGAAATGAAGTTGAGTGCCACTGCGAATTGTAAAGCCGCCTCTGGCAGAATGACCTCCCACAGCTCATTGACTTGGACTCTTCTCCCACTGACAGGTTAGCTGCAGGAAGCATGGGCGTCGCTGGCTGGCCAGCATTTATTGCCCATCTCTAGTTGCCCTTGAGAAGGTGCTGGTGAGCTGCCTTCTTGAATCGCTGCAGTCCATGTTCTGTGGGTTGACCCACAATGCCATCAGGGAGGGAATTCTGGGATCTTGACTCAGCAACTGCGAAGGAACAGCGATATATTTCCAAGTCAGGATAGTGGGTGACTTGGAGAGGATCTTGCGGGTGGTGATGCTCCCATGTGTCTGCTGCCCTTGTCCTTCTAGATGGAAGTGGTTGTGGGGTTGGAAAGTGGTGTCTAAGGATCTTTGATGAATTGCTGCAGTGAATCTTGTGGATAGTACACACTGCTGCTACTGAGCGTCCGTGGTGGAGAGATTGAATGTTTGTCAATGTGGTGCCAATCAAATGGGCTGCTTTGTCTTGGATGGTGTTGTGTTTCTTGAGTGTTGTTGGAGCTGCACCCATCCAGGCAAGTGGGGAGTATTCCATCACACTCCTGACTTGTGCCTTGTAGATTGTGGATAGGTTGTGGGGAGCCAGGAGGTGAGTTACTTGCCGCAGTATTCCTAGCCTCTGACCTGCTCTTGTAGCCTCTGTGTTTATGTGGTGAATCCAGTTGTGTTTCTGGTCAATGGTAACCCCAAGGATGTTGACAGTGGGGGTTGCTTTTCCTTCCAGTAACTGTGCAGACCGATTTTCAGGTCCAAAGTTGTCCTTCATTACCCCAAGGGAGAGAGGAAAATACAGTTCTGGTGCAGCGATAAAAAAAACTGGCCAGTGAAAGGGGACCAAACAAAATTCGCAAAATGGACTTTTCTCCTTCTGTCTGAAGTCTTTTCACCTTTCTAGCCTCATTTAAGACACGCTCTGAAATGACCTCTTCTGCCAAACTTTGAGTCACCTGTCCTAATACCTCGGTTTTATCCGACAACATTCCTTAGAAGTCCTTTGGGTTATTTGCCCACATTAAAGGTTTCCTTTTAACTCAGCTTGCTATGGTCATTAGTGCAAACTTGGCCTATAACCAGGTCTCGGGGAATACAACCACAATGGAAGCTTCTCGAAACTACAGGGAAAGTTTTGGGCAGATACACAAGAGAGGCCATAGCCAAGGACAGGGTTCTGGCAAGCTGGAAGCAGAGAGTTAGAACATAGGAACATAGAGTGGCAAGGTGGCACAGTGGTTAGCACTGCTTTCTCACAGCACTAGGGATCTGGGTTCGATTCCCAGCTTGGGCCACTGTCTGTGTGAGTCTGCATGTTCTCCCCGTGTCTGCGTGGGTTTCCTCCGGGTGCTCCAGTTTCCTCTGACAGTCCAAAGATGTGCAGGTTAGGTTGATTGGCCATGCTCAATTGCCACTGAGTGTCAGGGGATTAAATACGTGGGGCTACGGGGATAGGGGCTGGGTGGGATTCTGGTCAGCACAGAGTTGATGGGCTGAATGGCCTCCTTCTACACTGTAGGGGTTCTATGATTCTATTCTATGATAGGAATTAGGAGCAGAAATTCAGCCCTTCGAGCCTGCTCTGCCATTCAATCAGATCATGGCTGATCTCTCCCTGGTCTCAAATCCACCTCCCCACCTGTTCCCCACATCCCCTTATCCCTTTTTAAATTAGAAATATATCTATCTCCTTGAAACCATTCATAGATTCAGACTCCACCGCGCTACGGGTCAGCGAGTTCCACAAATTCACCACTCTCTGCGAGAAGTAGTTCCTCCTCATGTGGCAGATGGATTACAATGTGGAAAAGTGTGAGGTTATGCACTTTGGAAGGAGGAATGGAGGCATAGACTATTTTCTAACTGGGAAAATGCTTAGGAAATCAGAAACACAAAAGGACTTGGGAGATATTGTTCAAGATTCTCTTAAGGTTAACATGCAGGTTCAGTCAGCAGTTATGAAGGCAAATGCAATGTTAGCATTCATGTCGAGAGGGCTAGAATACAAGGGATAGAATACCAGGCAAGACTGTTCTCTTCCTGTTGGGGAGCACTTCAGCGGTTATGGGCATTCGGCCTCTGATATTCGGGTAAGCGTTCTCCAAGGCGGCCTTCACGACACACGACGGCGCAAAGTCGCTGAGCAGAAACTGATAGCCAAGTTCCGCACACATGAGGACGGCCTCAACCGGGATATTGGGTTCATGTCACACTATCTGTAAGCCCCACAGCTTGCCTGGACTTGCAGAATCTCACTGGCTGTCCTGTCTGGAGCCAATACACATCTCTTTAACCTGTCTTAATGCTCTCTCCACTCACATTGTTTGTACCTTTAAGACTTGATTAGCTGTAAGGATTCGCATTCCAACCATTATTCATGTAAATTGAGTTTGTGTCTTTATATGCCCTGTTTGTGAACAGAATTCCCACTCACCTGAAGAAGGAGCTTATGGCTCCGAAAGGTTGTGGCTTTTGCTACCAAATAAACCTGTTGGACTTTAACCTGGTGTTGTTAAACTTCTTACTGTGTTTACCCCAGTCCAACACCGGCATCTCCACATCTAAAATACAAGAGCAGGGATGTACTTCTGAGGCTGTATAAGGCTCTGGTCAGACCCCATTTGGAGTACTGTGAGCAGTTTTGGGCCCCATATCTAAGGAAGGATGTGTTGGCCTTGGAAAGGGTCCGGAGGAGGTTCACAAGAATGATCCCTGGAATGAAGAGTTTGTCGTATGAGGAACAAAGAACAAAGAACAATACAGCACAGGAACAGGCCCTTCGGCCCTCCAAGCCCGCGCCGCTCCCCGGTCCAGGATTGAATCCTGAATCCAGGATCCCCGCCCAATTTTCCAGCCTATCTACATACCAATATCCTATCCACCGAGCTGTCCCTCACAGCTACGATGCTTTGTTCATTACAACCTATTAACTCACCCCCACCCCCCCATTCCAGACCATGTGATCTCCAGGGAGAGGCGAAAACCCAGAGTGAAAAACCCCAGGGCCAATATGGGGAAAAAAAAATCTGGGAAATTCCTCTCCGACCCCCTGAGGCGATCGAAACGAGTCCAGGAGATCACAATGGCCCTGATCGGAAAATGCTTCCCAACCCTAGTCATTTCCACTTCCACGAACACCATATGAATTCCCTGCCCCCGAGACAGGTTCCCAACTATCCGCAGTCTCACTCTGTACTGGCACCAGCAAGATGATCATAGAATGAAGCCTTGAAACGAGAAACCAGGAACAATTAGCCCGCGCCGCTCCCTGGTCCACACTAGACCATTCTTTTGTATCCCTCCATTCCCACTCCGTTCATAAAGCTGTCTAGATAAGTCTTAAACGTTCCCAGTGTGTCCGCCTCCACCACCTTGCCCGGCAACACATTCCAGGCCCCCACGACCCTCTGTGTGAAATATGTCCTTCTGATATCTGTGTTAAACCTCCCCCCTTCACCTTGAACCTATGACCCCTCGTGAACGTCACCACCGACCCGGGGAAAAGCTTCCCACCGTTCACCCTATCTATGCCTTTCATAATTTTATACACCTCTATTAAGTCTCCCCTCATCCTCCGTCTTTCCAAGGAGAACAACCCCAGTTTCCCCAATCTCTCCTCATAACCAAGCCCCTCCATACCAGGCAACATCCTGGTAAACCTCCTCTGTACTCTCTCCAAAGCCTCCACGTCCTTCTGGTAGTGTGGCGACCAGAACTGGACGCAGTATTCCAAATGCGGCCGAACCAACGTTCTATACATCTGCAACATCAGACCCCAACTTTTATACTCTATACCCCGTCCTATAAAGGCAAGCATGCCATATGCCTTCTTCATCACCTTCTCCACCTGTGACGTCACCTTCAAAGATCTGTGGACTTGCACACCCAGGTCCCTCTGCGTCTCTACACCCTTTATGGTTCTTCCATTTATCGTGTAGCTCCTCCCTACATTATTCCCACCAAAATGCATCACTTCGCATTTATCAGGATTGAACTCCATCTGCCATTTCCTTGCCCAAATTTCCAGCCTATCTATATCCTTCTGTAGCCTCTGACAATGTTCCTCACTATCTGCAAGTCCTGCCAGTTTTGTGTCGTCCGCAAACTTACTGATCACCCCAGTTACTCCTTCTTCCAGATCATTTATATAAATCACAAACAGCAGAGGTCCCAATACAGAGCCCTGCGGTACACCACTAGTCACAGGCCTCCAGCCGGAAAAAGACCCTTCCACTACCACCCTCTGTCTTCTATGACCAAGCCAGTTCTCCACCCATCTAGCCACCTCCCCCTTTATCCCATGGGATCCAACCTTTTTCACTAGCCTACCATGAGGGACTTTGTCAAATGCTTTACTAAAGTCCATATAGACAACATCCACGGCCCTTCCTTCGTCAACCATTTTGGTCACTTCTTCAAAAAACACCACCAGGTTCGTGAGGCATGACCTCCCTCTCACAAAACCATGCTGACTATCGTTAATGAGTTTATTCCTTTCTAAATGCGCATACATCCTATCTTTAAGAATCTTCTCCAACAACTTCCCCACCACGGACGTCAAGCTCACCGGCCTATAATTACCCGGGTTATCCTTCCTACCCTTCTTAAATAACGGGACCACATTGGCTATCCTCCAATCCTCTGGGACCTCACCTGTGTCCAGTGACGAGACAAAGATTTGCGTCAGAGGCCCAACGATTTCACCTCTCGTCTCCCTGAGCAGCCTTGGATAGATTCCATCAGGCCCTGGGGATTTGTCAGTCTTTATATTCTCTAACAAACCTAACACTTCCTCCTTTATAATGGAGATTTTCTCCAACGGTTCAACACTCCCCTCCGAGACACTCCCAGTCAACACATCCCTCTCCTTAGTGAAGACCGACACAAAGTATTCATTTAGGACGGTTGAGGACTCTGGGTCTGTACTCGTTGGAGTTTAAAAGGATGAGGGGAGATCTTATTAAAACTTACAGGATACCGCGAGGCCTGGATAGAGTGGATGTGGAGACGATGTTTCCACTAGTAGGAAAAACTAGAACCAGAGGGCACAACCTCAGGCTAAAGGGACGATCCTTTAAAACAGAGATGAGGAGGAATTTCTTCAGCCAGAGAGTGGTGGAACTGTGGAACTCTTTGCCGCAGAAGGCTGTGGGGGCCAGGTCATTGAATGTCTTTAAGACAGAGATAGATAGGTTCTTGATTAATGAGGGGATCAGGGGTTATGGGGAAAAGGCAGAGGATGAGAAAAATTTCAGCTGTGATTGAATGGCGGAGCAGACTCAATGGGCCGAGTGGCCTAATTCTGCTCCTGGGTCTTATATCTTAGGTCTCATCTCAGCTTTAAATCTATTTGATTTGATTTATTATTGTCACATGTATTAGTATACAGTTCATAGAGAAGGGAAGGAGAGAGTGCAGAATGTAGTGTTACAATCATAGCTAGGGTGTAGGGAAAGATCAGCTTAATGCGAGGTAGGTCCATTCAAAGGTCTACCCCCTCTCAACCTACACCTGTGACCTCTTGTTCTAGACTGCCCCATAAGAGGAGACATTTGGTCTACATTTATCAATCTCTTAAAATTTGATATACTTTGATCAGATCCATCTCATCCTTCTAAACTCCAGCGACTATAAGCCCAGCGGCGATCATCAGGTAATTTCTAGGGTCCGTGGGTTTTCTTGACCTACCCCTGCGCATTTACAATCACGGGGAGGTGCTGGCCTAGTGGTATTATTGCTCGATCATTAATCCAGAAACTCAGCTAATTTCTAGGGACCTGGGTTCAAATCCTGCTACGGTCATCAGTAGATTTTTCATTCCAGATATTTTTTATTAAATTCAAATTCCACCATCTGCCATGGCAGGATTTATTTGATTTGATTTATTATTGTCACATGTATTAGTGTAGAGAGGAAAGTATTGTTTCTTGCGCGTTCTATAGACAAAGCATACTGTTCATAGAGAAGGAAAGGAGAGGGTGCAGAATGTAGTGTTACAGTCATAGCTAGGGTGTAGAGAAAGATCAACTTAATGCGAGGTAAGTCCATTCAAATGTCTGATGGCAGCAGGGAAGAAGCTGTTAAGTCGGTCGGTACGTGACCTCAGACTTTTGTATCTTCTTCCCAATGGAAGAAGGTGGAAGAGAGAATGTCCGGGGTGTGTGGGGTCCTTAATTACGCTGGCTGCTTTGCCAAAGCAGCAGGAAGTGTAGACAGAGTCGACAGATTTGAACCCAGATCCCCAGAACATTAGCAGAGTTTCTGGATTAATAGTCTAGCGATAATACCACGAGGTCATCGCCTTCACAGGACAGCCTACAAACTGTTGGGAGATTTTATCCATTGGCTCTTACACAAATGTTTCAACCAATGCTTGTCAAGAAAGAGCCTTCTGCTCGGATAGTGTGGGATTTTACCAGATTGCTGCATTAGTTTTTACAGCTGCTCACACTTCAGAGTAGAGTCATTCATTTCACAAAACTCTGAACGCAATCTGTTTAAAACAAATTAACTTGTTTGTTAACCCTATTGGGCAGAGGGGGTGCGGGGTGGGGATGGGGGTTAATCTGAACAATGTAGCATTAACTGAAGAAGTGTTACTGTAAATAGCTGTTTTACATTTCAATCGCTCGGCCTTTAAACTTCTTGCTGGAGGTTCACATGAGAGGCACGTGAGCACGGAACCAATTACAATACTCCTTTTAAACAACTCAAAATTCAATGCTCCTTAATTTATTTAATGAATAATTCATCCCTCTTAAAATCCTACACTTAACAAGTTTCAATTCTGAGAGAGAAAGAGGCAAATAGATATTTATGCTTATCGAACCCTTAAGTGGGACTCTCCACCTGGGGAGGGAAGCAGAAAAGGTCCTGCATAAAAGAGATTTCAACTTGTTGAGACTCTGAATTGGACTTTATTTGATTCAATTGGAATAAAAATACAAAAAAAAAGAGATAGAGTATACACAGAGGGAATGCAGCGGAGGTTCACCAGACTGATTCCTGGGATGGCGGGATTATCCCATGTAGAAAGACTGAGGAGACTAGGTCTGAATTCGTAAAGTTTAGAAGAATGAGAGGTGAAAGGGTGGCACGGTGGTTAGCACAGCTGCCTCGCAGCAGCAGAGATCCGGGTTCGATTCCCGACTTGGATCATTGTCTGCCTGGAGTCTGCACATTCTCCCCATGTCTGCGTGGGTTTCCTCCGGGTGCTCTGCTTTCCTCCCACAGTCCAAAGACGTGTAGGTTAGGTGGATTGGCTATGCTAAATTGCTCTTATTGTTCAAAGATGTGTAGGTTAGAGGGATTGGCTATGCTAAATTGCCCCTTAGTGTCCAAAGATGTGTGGGTTAGGTGGATGAGCTATGCTAAATTGACCCTTAGTGTCCAAAGATGTGCAGGTTAGGTGGATTGGCCATGGTAAATTGCTCCTTAGTGTCCAAAGATGTGTGGGTTAGGGGGATTGGCCAAGCTAAATTGCCCCTTAGTGTCCAAAGATGTAGGTTAGGGGGATTAGCGGGGTAAGTACATGGGGTTATGGAGATAGGATCTGGGTAAGATGCTCTGTCGGAGAGGCAGTGCAGATGATGGACCAAATGGCCTCCTGCAGAGTAGAGATTCTATGATTCAAGTACCAGTTGCATGGCAATGGTGGCATCACATTCTCTGTGCGGAAGCTGTATCTCTGATGATCCAGAGGTATACGTCTCAAGTTGTGTAGTGGAATTTGAACACTCAAATTCATGCAAAATTCCCTCTATCATCGATTTAAATGTGGAAGTATCATCCCAGACCCAACCACTCAGACAATTTTTATCAAATACATTTTTTTTTTACACCTTAAACACTGTATGGTAGCAGTAATATTACGCTTGCATTATTGTTATACCAAAAAAATGATATCCAGGAGGGGTCAGCTAACCAATTGCAGAGCAACATTTGGACCTGGGACCAGGGTGGCACAGTGGTTAGCACTGCTGCCTCACAACGCCAGGGACCTGGGTTCAATTCCCAGCTTGGGTCACTGTCTGTGTGGAGTCTCCTCGTGTCTGCGTGGGTTTCCTCCGGGTGCTCCAGTTTCCTTCCACAGTCCAAAGATGTTCTGGTTAGGCAGATTGGCCAGGCTAAATTGACCCTTAGTGTCGGGATAAATGCGTGGGGTTATGGCTGGGATTGTTGTCGGTGAACTCAATGGGCCGAAGGGCCTCCTTCTGCACTATATGGATTCTATGATTCCAAATAGGTGGCATTAGTCCACAAACCACAGTGACCCAGAAATCAAATCTAGTTTACCAGTTGTATTTGTTGTTGTCTTTTTCTCATAACTTCAGAGTCTGATGCAACACATCACAGGAAGTATGAAATTCTTTTTTAAAAAATTATCAGTCACAAGTAGGCTTACATTAACACTGCAATGAAGTTACTGTGAAAATCCCCGAGTCGCCACACTCTGGTGCCTGTTCGGGTACACTGAGGGAGAATTTAGCACGGCCAGTGCACCTAACCAGCAAGTCCTACAGACTGTGGGAAGAAACTGGAGCACCCGGAGGAAACCCACGCAGACACGGGGAGAACAGGCAGACTCCACCAAAATCCAACAAACATAAGGCAGGAGAAAGGCCAGTGTAACATTCTGGCTGCAGCTAGTCTGCAGGAGCAGTTTGAATGCAGGCATACGGTGACACAAATGAGATAAAAGCAGTCAGCAATGTAACTATAAACCATTGCTGAATTGTAGCACAGCACTGATCACTGCGTGTGTCGGTGAAGATTGGAAACATTAAGCAGAAAGGTCACAGCACCTTCTGCAGGCTGCATGATGGTGGTGCAGTAAGGAGTCTAACAACACCAAGTTAAAGTCCAACAGGTTTATTTGGTAGCAGCTACCAAATAAACCTGTTGGACTTTAACCTGGTGTTGTTAGACTCCTTACTGTGTTTACCCCAGTCCAACGCCGGCATTTCCACATCATGATGGTGGTGCGATAGAGAATATTACGTTTCTCTACATCTTAGCTACCTCCCTTTGGACCTGAACAAAAATCGGGAACTTGAAACAAAATTCATACACTAAAGAATGCAAACAAAAACAGAAAACGCTGGAAATTCTCAGCAGGTCTGACAGCATCTGTGGAGAGAGAATAGAGCCAATGAGCTAGCAGTGCCCCCTCACAGCGCCAGGGGCCCGGGTTCAGTTCTGGCCTCAGGTCACTGCAGAGTCTGCACATTCTACGTGGGATTCCTCCGGGTGCTCTGGTTTCCTCCCACTCTCCAAAGATGTGTGGGTTAAGTGGATTGGCCATGCTTAGTATCAGGGAGACTAGCTTGGGTAAATGCAATGCATGGGGTTATGGGGATAGAGCCTGGGTGGGATTGTAGTCGGTGCAGACTCGATGGGCCAAATGGCCTCCTTCTGCACCGTAGGGATTGTTTTGAGACAGGATGACCCTTCGTCAGAGCTGATTTGAAACGTTGGCTCTATTCTCTCTCCACAGATCCTGTCAGACCCGCTGAGATTTTCCAGCATTTTCTGTTTTTGTTTTAGATTCCAGCATCCACGGTATTTTGCTTTGATCTAAAGTATGCAAAACCTTGTTCCTAGTTTAAAGGTTATTATGTCACAAGTAGGCTTACATTAACATTGCAATGAAGTTACTGTGAAAATCTCCTAGTCGCCACACTCCGGCACCTGTTCGGGGACACCGAGGGAGAATTTAGCATGGCCAATGCATCTAACCAGCACATCTTTCAGACTGTGGGAGGAAACTGGAGCACTCGGAGGAAACCCACGCAGACAACATGAAGACTCCGTACAGACAGTGAACCAAACCGGGAATTGAACCCGGATCCCTGGTGCTGTGAGGCAGCAGTGCTAACCACTGTGCCACCCAGAATCTGTATTGTCAGCCTGCTGTTGACTAAGACTCGAAACTGAATGCTTTCTTTACTCCTCAACTTTCTTCTCTTTTTGAAAGCTTCATTTCCCAACACTTGTCAAACATCCAATTCAAATAAATTCTGAGTAACACTGATACTGTACTCTGAATACACTTGAATGACTACAACTTGTCCCTAATTACATACCACCAACCAGGTAAATTGGCAAGACTCTTTTGGAATTCTACACACTCTGTTTCCTTTAACAATGTTGTGCCAGTGTTGCAATTCAACAAAACACGACAATTTATGTAACTTCTGACAATCCCTATTGTGCATTTCTACATGCGACTTGTAAAAAGTTTTTTTAAAAAGAGCTATGAATAAAATATTCATATTACTGTATTCATAAAATTAACCGAAAGGCAGAAACACCATTACAGGTCTGAACTTCAACACAATCTCTCCCAGTGGGTGGTCAAAATGATGACTATAGAACAGGAATTTGCACCGGAGGTTATTCTAGTAAATAAACCTGGCTGAAAAGGCTACACTTTAAAAAAACAAACACACCCACATAACCTATTAATTTATGAATCTGTCATTTTATAATAGCTGATTTATTTTGTTTGCAGTGGTTGCCTGATGCAGTAGGATTACCAGTTGGGAAAACCCTGAGGGCAGCACAGTGGTTAGCACTGCTGCCTCACAGCACCAGGGACCTGGGTTCGATTCCCGATTTGGGTCACTGTCTGTGCGGAGTCTGCACATTCTCCCCATGTCTGCGTGGGTTTCCTCCGGGTGCTCCGGTTTCCTCTCTCATTCTGAAAGATGCGCTGGTTAGGTGCATTGACTCGAACAGGCGCCGGAGTGTGGCGACTAGGGGAATTTCACAGTAACTCCATTGCAGTGTTAATGTAAGCCTTACTTGTGACGAATAAATAAGCTTTAACTGTAAAATAAGTGAGCCCGTGTCAATGCTTATGCGGGTAATTTTAGGAGGGAGTTTGCCGAGTATATCCCACATCTAGCGGTTTCCAGTAGCAAAGCTAAATTACTACCGACAGCAGTACTTAAATTGGGTCTGTCCGATGCATTTTTAATTCATTTCATGCACCAAGGACTCATTATAATTGTACAACTCGGAGTTTTCACAGTAACTCCATTGCAGTGTTAATGTAAGCCTACTTGTGACTAATAAATAAACTTTAACTTTTTAAAAGAGAGTCAGGAACACTACTGTCATGACAATTTTTACCGAGAATTCAGGGTTGCATTTTAAAAATAGAATCCATAAAATCCCTACAGTACAACAAGAGGCCATTCAGCCCATCGAGTCTGTATCCACCCAGGCCCTATTCCCGTAACCCTGCTCATTTACCCTGCTAATCCCCCTAACACTAGGGTCAATTTAGCATGGCCAATCAACCTAATCCGCACAGCTTTGGACTGTGGGAGAAAACTGGAGCACCCGGAGGAAACCCACGCAGACACAGGGAGAATGTGCAAATTCCACACAGATAGTGACCCGAGGCTGGAATTGAACCCGGGTCCCTGGCGCCGTGAGGCTAACCACTGTGCCACTGTGCCGCAAGCAACTGAAGCACATCCTGTCATTTATCTTCCTCACCTAATCAATATAGAATTCACTAAGTTGTTCTGAGTTGGACTACAGGAGCACATTACTTTGTCCTTTGTAGATAACGCAGGCAGAATTCAGACAGCATAATGATGATTTAGCAGCAGACACAGTCCAGTGGAAGTGACAGGCTACCCGCTACAGCAGGAGAAAAACTGGAGATTAGATGGGTGGTGTGCGAAAACATGATCAGAAGAAAAATGCTTGTGAACTTGGAATGGAAAGTCTTGTTTACATTAATAGGCATTGATTTGACTTTCACATTGCATTGCTCATACACCACATGTTGTGGGTGGGATAAGATCATGGTATCTCCTTAGAGAAGACTGAGGAGATTTGATGGAAGATGCTAGATTGATATCTGGAACAAGTGAGATGTCTTATGAGGGAAGTTTGGACTGACTAGGCTCGTTTCTACTGGAGTTTAGAAGGATTAGGGGTGACTTAATTTAAATATACAAGATCCTGAACAATCTTGACAAGGTAAACAAGAGGGCACCGTTTTTAAATTAGCCGTCGTCCTTTCAGGATGGAGATAAGATGATTTTCTTTTTCCTCTCAGAGGGCCGTGCAACTTTGGAACTCTGCCTCAGAAGACAGAGGTTGATCGATTCTTGGTAGGCAAGGAAATCAAAGGCTATCAGTCGGGTAGATGGGAATGTGGAACTCAAAACTCAAAAAGAAAAAGGAGGCATATGTAAGGTTCAGGAAACTGAAGGGGAAACACAAACCGATCAGCCAAGACCTTACAAAACAGTGGACAGACTCAAGGGGTTGAATGGCCTACTTCTGTTCGCATTTTGTACGTTGGTACATAAGTGTTCAAAATCATGGGGATTAAGACAGAGTAGATAGAGAGAAAATGTTCCCACTGGTGGAGGAGTCGAGAACCAGTTGTAGAGGTGGGTACAATTTTGTCTTTTAAAAAGCATTTAGACAGTTACATGGGTAAGATGGGTAGAGAGAGATAAGGGCTTAACACAGGCAATTGGGACTAGCTTAGTGGTAAAAACTGGGTGGCATGGACAAGTTGGGCCAAAGGGCCTGTTTCCATGCTGTAAATCTCTATATCCAGAGGATACAATTTTCACATGATTGACAAAAGAACCCAAGGTGACATGAGATTTTTTTTTTTAACGCGAGTGATTGGGATCTGGAATGTGATGCTTGAGAGTGTGCTGGAGGCAGATTCAATTTTGGCTTTTGAAAGTGAGTTTGATAAGCACCTGAAGATAAACAGGGAGTGGGACTGAATGATTTGTTCTCGTGGGAAGCTGATGAGGACTGGATGTGTTGAATCCTCTTCTTCTGTGCTGCAGCCAGTCTACGATTCCAATATTCCTGCTTCATGTTGTACCCGGTCAAATTACTGAGTGAATAAAATACAGTAATAGCATTTCCACTCTTCATGGATCAGAGGGAGAACAAGGAAAGCTTTGTTGACATATTTTCCACCATTAATCCATATCCCTTTGATAAGCCAATGGGTTGTGAACGAAGCCCAGTCCATCACTCAAACTAGCCTCCCATCCATCGACTGTCTACAATTCCCGCTGCCTCGGCAAAGCAGCCAGTATAATCCAGGATCCCACGCACCCCAGACATACTCTCTTCCACCTTCTTCCATCAGGAAAAAGATGCAAAGTCTAAGGATAAGTACCAACTGACTCAAGAAGAACTTCTTTCCTACCCCATTAGACTTTTGAACAGACCAACCTGATGGTAAGCTGATCTTTCTCTAAACCCTAGCTAGCTATGACTGGAACACTATATTCCACACCCTCTCCTTTCCTTCACTCTTTTGTACTCTATGAATGGTATGCTTTGTCTGTATAGCGTGCAAAAAAAGTGGTAAGCATTGCAGCCTCACAGCGTCAGGGACCTGGGTTTGATTCCCAGCTTGGGTCACTGTCTGTGCGGAGTTTGCATGTTCTCCCCGTGTCTGCGTGGGTTTCCTCTGGGTGCTCCGGTTTCCTCCCACCGTCCGAAAGACTGGTTAGGGTGCATTGGCCGTGCCAAATTCTCCCTCAGTGTACCTGAACAGGCGCCGAAGTGTGGCGACTAGGGGATTTTCACAGGAACTTCATTGTGGTGTTAATGTAAGCCGACTTGTGACAATAATAAACTTTTAAGAAATAATACTTTTCACTGTATCCCAATATATATATATGGCAATAATAAATCAAATCAAGAAGAAATCAACAAGCAGCGATTAGCTTCACAGCTACTACAACCCAGGTGTTCAGTAAAGCCACACACTTTATTTCACTCCACTACAAAATTAATTTAACTATGTTACAGCGACCAAAATTTACAAAAATGTACAAATAGTGAGCTAACAATGCATCAAACACCTGAAGCTCTGTAAAACATTTCATTTCATATAAATTACCATGCTAATGAATGGTCCAAGCTCCTGTTACTGCAAACCAACAACCACCAGCAGTCCAGTGCATGATGCTGGCTGCAAAGTCAGGGGCGTCTGCTCACTTAGGGCAGTACCGTCTTTTTCAGTTGCTCTGCGTAAATAAGACTTGGTCATTAAAGTTCTGCTTATCCTCCGTTCATCTTGAAAGTATTAGAAACCAACGATCACCGCAATATGTGTTTTGTGAGGTTAAAAAAACAAATCACCGTAATCATTAATACACTTCTAGAGACATGCCCTTTGATAGTTTGCGCCTGTGTGGGACAATTTTGTGAAATGTCAGGTTTGTGCTCATTTTTATTGGTGCACCAATTTGGAAATAAGTACAGCACCTCTGTTCGGTTGTAAGAAAGAGTATCCCATTGAGTTGTGAGGAACACGTGTTGGGGACAGAGGCTGTGGGATTGTGGGGGGGGGGGGGGGGGGGGGGTGTAGGTAGGAGGGAGGGAAGGGTGCAGGCCTCAATATCAAAACCAAAAGTTATGATCCTAACCTAAAACTGCTGCTGCAAGAGGTTAAACAAAACAAAGGTGCTATTTGCACAAGTTTATTTATTAGTGTCACAAGTAGGCTTACATTCTTTTTTCTTTCAGATTCCAGCATCCACAGTATTTTGCATTTAGGCACTGCAATGAGGTTACTGTGAAAATCCCCGAGTCGCCACACTCCGGCACCTGTTCGGGTACACTGAGGGAGAATTTAGAATGGCCAATGCACCTAACCAGCATGTCTTTCAGAGGAAACCGGAGCACCCGGAGACACGGGGAGAATGTGCAGACTCCACACAGACAGTGACCCAAGCTGGGAATCAAAACCGGGTCCCTGTGAGACAGCAGTGCCAACCACTGTGCCGCCCCACTTGTGCTAATTTGTGTTGCTGTACCAATTTGGAAATAAGTACAGCACATCTGTTCAGTTGTGAGAAAGATATCTCACTGAGTTGTACATTTGCGTTGGGGACACAGGCTGTGGGGGGTGGGGAGGAAGAGGGGGAAGGGTGCAGGCCTCAACACCAAACCAAAAATTATGATTTTAACCTGAAACTGTTGCTGTGTGCGAGAGATTATACAAAAAAAGGTGCTATTTGTACAAAGTACAAAGAACTCTAGATTAAAGCAACAGAAATGCTGATGCCTTCTCTATATGTTTTCTCTAACCTTTTTCATCGCTGACCTTACAGAATTTTTACTAGTTTTAAAGTGAGGTAGCTACTTTCGAGATTTTTTAACAAGATCAATTATTTCTGAAATTTAATTTGGTTTCCCCCCCTCCTGACGATGCACTCTACCAAAGTGTCATTTTTCATATGTACGCCTGAACAAGGAGTGTCAAAATAATCCTTTTCTTAGCCTACACCTACTTACTCCATCTTCCAGCAGGAGTTGTCACTGGATAGCATTCGATATGGGGAATCCTGGCTGATTTTCTTCGTCCCTAGCCTGCGGAACTGTGGCCAAATTTGTGCCCAAGCTGAGATTGGCTAACTTAGCTCAAACTTGGAGTTCACTGGACCCTTCCGCAGCTCAATGGACAGTAGTTTCATAGTCACAATGGCCCGTCATCAGAAGAACTCTGGTCATTTAGAAAAAGCCTTTTAAATGAACTATTACAACTTCAAACTAGGCAGCTGCTGCAACTTTGTACATTGTAATCTTAAAAGTACAGGGGAAACAGGAAAAAGCTGCATCAGATCACAGTGAGACGTTCAGTGGGATAATACCAAGAAATACTTAAAGATCTTGGGGTAATAATTGTAGTTAAAATATTGTACAGCTTGTTTTAAACTGCAACCTCACATCAATGAGAAAGCAAACACAGTGCAACGTAGCATGTGCTACATAAATATATTTTTCAAATACATTTACACAAAAATGGACATGCAAAAGACTTTGGATGCTCAGAATGGTGGCATAATCGCAGAATTATATCTAGAATGTTTTGAAAAACTATCTGAAAAGGACTTTAAGTACTTTCATGTTGTCAATATATTTTTTAAATCTGCAAAGTCTTCCTACAATTATACTGAGCCCACCTGGAGTACTTTGTGCAGTTTTGGTGTCCTGTCCCAGGGAAGAATTTACATGCCCTAGAAAGATTGCAATGAACGTTCACTATATTGGTTCATAGGATGCGAGGGCTTTTCCCGGAGCAGAGATTGAGCAGATTAGGCCCACATTCCTTTTAAGGTTTGGAAGATGGAGAGGTAATCAAATTGAATTCTTGAGGGGCTTTACAGGGTAGATGCTGAGAAAGTGTTTCCTGTAGCTGGGAAATCTAGAACACTGGGTAACAGTGTCAGGATAAAGGGATCAGCCATTTAGGACCAAGAGACGTCTTCACTCAGAGGGCTGTGAATCTTTGGAATTCTCCACTCGAGAGAGCTGTGAATGCAAGGCAGAGGTCAATAGATTTTTGGGTGCTGAAGAAGTGAAAGGATATGGGAGCAGTGCGGGGTGGCGGAATTCAGGAGATGGTCAACCATGATCTTGTTGAATGGCGGAGCAGGCTGAAAGGGCCAAATGGCCTCCTCCAGCTTCAATGAAGAAAAGGATTTAAAGATTCAAAAAATAATTGAAGCTGAAGGCCACTAGATTGCACCTAATGTTTGAAATGTACGCTCAAAATTCGGCCTGACAAGTTTGCTTGTGCAGGTGGGGGTCAAAATTGCTTCTATTAATTCTCAGCTGACACAAATGTTGCTCCAAGGCAGTACCATACATAAGAGTTTGGTTAATTAACCTAAAAGGGAATTTACGAAGTCTGCCATTGTCATGAGGAATGCACACATTGCACACACAGCTTAAAGAAAGACATCCTTATTTGAAAGCACTACTTTTCCAGGCCGTGATGGGAAAGATCTTTCCAGTCTTGTGCATGTTAAAATTGAATAATCACAGAATCCTACAGAGCAGAAGGAGGCCATTCAGTCCATCGAGTCTGCACCGACCACAATCCCACAGGCCCAATCCCCACAACCCCATGCATTTACCCTAGCTAGTCCCCCCTGATACAAAGGGGCAATTTAGCATAACCAATCCACCTAATCTGCACATCTTTGGAATGTGGGAGGAAACCGGAGCACCCGGAAGAAACCAACGCAGACACAGGAAGAACGTGCAAACTCCACACAGACAGTGACCCAAGCTGGGAATTGAATCCGGGTCCCTGGCCCTGAGGCAGCAGTGCTAAGCATTGTGCCACCGTGCCACCGCAGTGAGGAATAGTCAGGTCGACGACACTACTTTCTTGTAAACATGCATTGAGTTTTTAACTAGTCTTATTGTTGGCTTGGAATTTGGGAAGAGTTAAAAAAAAACCCTTCTGTACCAAATAGTTGGACTGCCCTAGATAAAAAAAAACAGCTTGTAACGCTGCAATTCTATTTGAGGGGGTGTTAGTAATCTTCAATGGTATAACTGGACATGAGACAAGGATATCCAACCGGTTAGTTACTGGGAAGCATTTGAAAACAAATAGCAGGGTCTGATTACTAGTCCCAAGTACTAAAGATAATATATTTTCCAAATTGGCAAACAAGTTCATCAACAATAAATTTTTAAATAGTCAAGTTCTGGGCACTGAGCCCATTTAATGTCCTAATGTTCATAAACCATCCAAAATAACCCTACATTAACAGGAAAAAGGAAAGAAACGCTAACTTTTGTGCACATATTCCTGACATGCAGCAAGTGGTGGTTTGGAATGGGAAGGACTTGTGTGGTTCCTGTCGAAACAGCATTTTCAGACATGTTCACCTTCAGAAGTAAAAATAAACTTATGAATTTTCATTGGAAAGTATACCACATCAATTCCCAATTTAGCCGCCAGCTTCATCATAATCCTTACTCCTCAACCATCTCATACCCACTATGCAAACTGTCTGCAACTCCAATGGCCAGTTATTGCTTTTGTAGCTAAAGTAGTTGCTGAGAAGACATTGGGCAAAATTTTACTGGCACACCCGCCTGAGGTTCATACGATCCCGGCCCAGGCCAACAGGGAATGCCGTTCTCTGAGCCTCATCTGCCCCTGGAATCTAGGCGGGCGTGCCGGTAAAATTCCGGCCATTGTGTCTTCTGACATCAATGCACAACCCAAGGCTCTGTAAGCCAAGAGGTAATATTTCACCAGTTGTGCTCCCAAACAGTGCTCAATACTTCATTGTGTTCTTGGGTATAGTTAATGAAGGGCAATGTTTCCATCCAGTGAGCATTCAATAAGGCCTATGCTTTGTTTCACTAGTTAACAAAGCTGTATACATATGTCAGTGCAATGAAACTATTTTCATTCACCAGGTTGTGTCACTGACTTGGTGTCTTGTCCCATCTGCTTCACAGAACCATGAATTCTATGTTCTCATCAGTTCACAGCTAAGTAGATGAAGTGTTTGTCTGTGCTTGTGATGTTTTGCAGGCAATAGTAGAAGCTTTATGACGTAATCTATTATGGTTCCAAAACCAATCATGCTTAACACCTTAACTGAAGATAACCGATCACTTCTTGGTGATCTTATCGAAGTGGTGATGTAACACTTTAAACCATAATGACAAGAACCTGAATCTGATCATCTACATCATTCCTCAAGTATCATCATCTATTGTTGTACTGACTGCATTTTCATCATCTGTTATAATGTCAGAATTTGGGGGTGTATCGAATCGCAGAGCCCTAGCTGTATTAATCCATACATTACAGGAAAATTCACTCCCTCGTGTGAGGTAATGATACAGTTAAGGGTCAAAGAACAAAGAACAGTACAGCACAAGAACAGGCCCTTCGGCCCTCCAAGCCTGCACTGAGCATGTTTACCTATCTAACCAACCGCTTATATCCCCGTTTGTTCATGTGCCTATCAAGATAAGTCTTAAATGTGCTAATGTAACTGCCTCAACTAGCTGGTAGTGCAACACCCATTTACTTTCTTTATAAAGACTTTCAATATCCATAAATGAAAGTAGTAAAATAATTAACTTTCAGGTCCATCGGCTTGAAGTGATATGAATGAACATGATTTGTTTCATATACAAGAGAAACAGGAAGTGCTGGATAAACTCAGTAGGTCTGGCAGCATCTGTGGAGAGAGGAACAGAGTTAATGTATTAATGCCGTATGCCTCTTCTTCGGAGCTGAAGAGGGATAGAGATGTGATGGATTATATGGTTGGAGAGCGGGGTGGAGGAGGTGGAGTAGAATAGAAGGTCAGGGACAGGTCGGAGATAAGTTTAAGTTTATTTATTAGTGTCACAAGTCGGCTTACATTAACACTGCAATGAAGTTACTATGAAAATCCCATAGTCGCCACACTCCGGTGCCTGTTCGGGCACACTGAGGGAGAATTTAGCATGGTCAATGCATGGACTATGGGAGGAAACCGGAGCACCCGGAGGAAACCCACGCAGACACGGAGAGAACGTGCAGACTCCACACAGAGAGTGAAGGTTCACCAGGCTAATTCCGGGTACTGATGCATGAGGAGAGATTGACTAGGTTAGGATTGTTTTCGCTGGAGTTCAGACGAATGAGGGGGGATCTTATAGAGGCTTATAAAATTCTAACAGGACTAGACAGGGTAGATGCAGGAAAGATATTCTCAATGGTTGGCAAGTCCAGAACCAGGGGAATCCAGAACGCACGCAGACATGGGAAGAACGTGCAGACTGTGCACAGACAGTGACTCAAGACGGGAATCAAACCCGGGTCCCTGGCGCTGTGAGGCAGCAGTGCTAACCACTGTGCCACCGTGCTGTCCTGCCACTGTGTCGGAGAGATTGATAAAGATGTCATGAATACAAGACAAAGGGGGTGTCAATGAAGTCATTAAGGACTAAAGAAGGTGCTGATAGTGGCATAAAGGTAAGATGGCAGAATGTTTGTTTCATCCTGGCCTCGAGCAATACCCCCCCAACCATGGTTTTAGACACCGCGCCTGTCTAAAACCATGGTTGGGGGGGGGTATTGCTTTTTTGCCTTGATGCTGCAATGAGGTCTATTGCGGGAGAGAACACTCTAGCTTCGCTGAAAACATTCAAGAATTTGTGGGAAGAGTAACAGTCAGGAAGAGTAAAATTTCCTCTGATCAATAATTTTACCATCCTGCTTTGAATTCACATCAACTGTTTTGCTAAAATCACCAGCAAGAATTTCAGCCCAAAGAAGGTAAGCAGAGAAGAAAACAGCACAAATCCTGCTTTCACTCTGCAAGCTATTTATAAACATTGCTTTTATTTGATGTACGCATTTGCTTTCTTCAAACTAGGCAAGATAATAAGCTCTCTAGTGGAATGCAAATGATTGGAGAGATAGGAATGCGAAGAAATGTCTTTGTTACCCATGTTCACGTTATTTATCAGTCTGCTGTCCTACAAGGTCCCTCCTCCCCATCATTCTTCACCTTATTTGCTGAACCGGTCCCTGTGCCGACTGTGCAACAGTCTCTCCTCTCTCACGTTCTTGAGGAGAAGTTAATACTTGAAATCATCTTCTGGATCTTGTCCTCATTTTTCAGTATGTTTGCCTTGACAGCACAATTCTTATCCTGCTGATCCTTGATCAGTTGTTCCAGTTCAGCGAGTTCAGTCTTTAATGGCTCCACGGCTGTGTCTGTGATACTGCAAGGACAAAAAAAATTAATTTACGCACGCAAGTGAGCAATGTGGTCATTACTGCCACAAAAAACTGAAAAGCTACACAGGTTTCAGCAATTGCGCCGGTGAAGTAAGTAATAGTTTGGGAATGCGGTCCATCATGCCATAGTGGAGATGTGCTGAGTGATCCTAGAATCATAGAATCCCTACAGTGCAGAATGAGGCCATTTTGCCCATCGAGTCTGCACCGACCACAATACCACCCAGGCCCTATTCCCATAACCCAACGTATTTACCCTGCTAGTCTCCCTGACACTAAGGGGCAACTTAGCATGGCCAATCAACCTGACCTACACATCTTTGGAGTGTGGGAGGAAACCGGAGCACCCAGAGGAAACCCACGCAGACACGGGGAGAATGTGTAAACTCCACACAGACAGTGACCCGAGGCCAGAATTGAACCCGGGTCCCTAGCACTGTGAGGCAGCAGTGCTAACCACTGTGCCACCGTGGCAGCTCCTGTCACTTATGTTAAATGATTACTAAGATATCCTCTGCCTGATAATCCCTGACTGAAAAAATTGTTAAAAAGAGAGAAAGGACAGTATTACTTTTTTGATCAGAAGACACCCATCAATGATTGTGAAATCAGTTGCAGTCCTTTCTTGGGAAGACAAGGCATTAACGGATATGCAGAAAAGGAAAGGAATTGGGATTAAAAAGATGAAAAGCCACTATGCATTAAAAAAATAAATGTTTAACAGCTGTTCCCATGTGGACCACAGATACGTACGAGCAACAAGTCAGCCAAAGGTCACAGGTGTGCAAGTCAGAGACGCCAATATTCAAACTGTAGATCTCTAGTCAGACTACATCTAAAGTACCACTTCTTATCACCACATCCAGTTCCCATCCCAAGGAGGATATTCAAGCTTTGGAAATAGTTTCGAGAAGAGTTGCTTAGCCGATCTCTTGCACCAGAAGACGGAGTTATAATAAAATAGCAGAAGTGTGATTTTCAAGGAGAAAGCAACAAGAAAACGACCAAGAGTATATAAGATAGAGCAAGAACTGTTCAGAAAAGCTAGGTCTTGAACAGGCCTTCAAACTCAGTCATGATGGAAGGACAGGGGAGTACAGCTTCAAATGAGAACAGGCAAATTTACCAATGATGGGAAGTAGTTCTTCATATAAGGAACGATTAACACGTAGAATGAATAGGCTTTCATGAAGAGTAATGGAGGCATACAGTTTGAAGATGGATACCATGATAGGAAAACTAGATGGATGAGTCACAAGAGGTCAAATAGTCTTCCTCATCACTGTATACCTTGTGATTTGAGAGTGGATTCTACAGTGTGAGTAATAAGTGTAAGTTAGATGTATAAGCGTTAGGTGAGATTCCTTTATCAATCTGAAAAGAAAAGGTACGTTAGAACAGGGCCACTAAGACACTGTTGTTAGAAATCTATTAAGGATTTTTTTAAACACAGTGACATTTTCAAGTGAGCAAATGAGTGTAATCACCTCCATCGCAAGTCAGAGCTTGTGTCCCACCCACCCCATTCCCAAGATCACAATTAAAGAACTTGATGAAGTGTGGGCGGATGGTGGGGGGACGGGGCTGATGAAGAGGAAGAGAGGAGAATGTGATCACTCATCTAAAGAAGCAGATACACAGTTACGTTTAATTTTGTTTATTAGTGTCACAAGTAGGCTTACATTAACTCTGCAATGAAGTCACTATCAAAATCCCCTCGTCGCCATACTGCGGTGCCTGTTCGGGTACACTGAGGGAGAATTTAGCCAGCCAATACCCCCTAACCAATACGTCTTTTGGATTGTGGGAGGAAACCGGAGCACCCAGGGGAACCCATGCAGACATAGGGAGAAGGTGCAGACTCCACACAGACAGTGACCCAAGCTAGGAATCGAACCCGGGTCCCTGGCGCAGTGAAGCAGCAGTGCTAACCATTGTGCCACCGTGCCGCCCAGTTAAGTGACGAAAGGAGCACAGGCATTGTTGCATTGGATTGGGGTCATTTTCTTTCATTCCCAGCTGAGCGTGTGCTACATCGCCCAGCCAGATTCTGGATGTCACACATTCTCGCATAATTGACATTTGATTGAATTAGAAAACAAACCATTCTGTGCAATCCCCATTCAAATTAAAAATTTCACCAAACTGCACAGAGGCGGAATTAATTCAATAAACATTGTGGATTTGTTTTAAAATAGCCTCTGTAGATCAGCCAAAAAGATATTGTTCAGATAGACACAGAGCGCCATCTGGAGCCCTTTTGTCTGCTTCCTAGTTGCAGACCAATCATGCACTCTGATAATAAATTCTAGCAAGTCTTTCTGTTCGAAAATGCAGAAAACATCATGCACCTATATGTAGAGTATTCCTTTCAAAAGAAACTCCACCACCACAAACCGTGGGAATTTCTGTCCACCCAGGGAGAAAATGACCAGCTCTGCGCTTCAAAGGAAACTTATCTATATGGGGTTCCCGGTCTCAAATGCAGTGGCTAGCACTGCTGCCTCACAGCGCCAGGGACCTGGTTTGATTCCTAGCTTAGGTCACTGTCTGTGTGGAGTCTGCATGTTCTCCCCGTGTCTGCGTGGGTTTCCTCCGGGTGCTCCGGTTTCCTCCCACAATCCAAAAGACGTGCTGGTTAGGTGCTAAGTTCTCCCTCAGTGTGCCCGAATAGGCATCAGAGTGTGGCGACTAGGAGATTTTCACGGTAACTTTATTGCAGTGTTAACGTAAGCCTTACTTGTGCCACTAATAAATAAACTTACAAACTTAATTTTGGTACTGTACCAGCAGACAGACCAATGGAAAAATATACAATGGAAGACACAGGCTTGTCAACTTATAATACAAGGCACTAGATGGACATTATTGTGGAATCTGTACGATTTAGAATGGATTGAGAAAGTCAAGGATTCAGGCATTTGATGAAACCAGATGACTAAAGATGCACTTGCACCAACCGAGTAACTTCTGGCAACAGTCAATAAAAACAAAGTTGATAATGGAAACCTCAAGCAGGTCATTGAGCTGAAATACAATTCAAATCCCTTTTTCTTTACAAATGACTGGCATTCACTGGCAAAAAATAATTTCAAGTGCCAGAATGAAAGGATGCCTATCAAAGGCAGAAGGAAAAGACAGAGGGCTGAGGGGAGACTTGACAGAGGTCTACAAAATTATGAGAGGCCTAGACAGGGGTGGATAGTCAGAGGCTTTTTCCCAGGGTGGAAGAGTCAATTGTAAGGGGGGCATAGGTTTAAGGTGAGCGGGGGAAAGTTTAAGGGAGATGTGCGGGGGAAGTTTTTCACGCAAAAGTGGTGGGTGCCTGGAACGCGCTGCCAGAGGTGGTGGTGGGATCAGGCACATTAGCAACATTTAAGAGGCATCACAATGGGTACATGAATGGGGAGGGAATAGAGAGATGCAGTCCAAGTAAAGGCAGAAAGTTTTTTTTTTTAGTTAGGACATCATGATCGGCCTGTTCTTGCGCTGTACTTTTCTTTGTTCTTTCTTTGAAAATGTGCATAGTGTGCCAGAAAACTTAAAGAAAAGAGACTTAGAATATTGCCATCAACCCTGGCAAAATTAAAAATGACAAATATTGTTACCTACCTGGGCTCTGCCTCTTCTCTACTTGCCAGTTTAATAAATGTTATTACCCTGTGCTATTTTCTATTCAACAATAGCTAGCATTGGGAAAAACTGTTCAAAGCTCCTAAGGATAAGATGGAGCAGGATAGCAGAGAGGCAGCAGAGGTAAAAATAGAGTGGAAAGATACACTAGTGTTGTGCAATCTGGTGAGTTGCAATATTTTAAGCCCTACCCAAAGCTGGAAACTCACTCTTAGCTCGCTAGTGAATGGAGGTTTCCAACCTTGACTGGAAGCTTAATAAAGGGATCAAGGGATATGGGGGCGGCAAAGCAAAATCAGGATACTGAATTTGATGATCATAGCTGATCATAATGAATGGCACGGAGCAGGCTCAAAGAGCTGAATGGCCTACTCCTACTTCTATTTTCTATGTTTTCTAAATGTGATCCTAAATTTAACCATTTTAGAGATATTTCACATAACACGAATACATATTCAAATCCCAAGTCAAGTTAAGATTGAAGAATCGTCACAGACTTTTCACCATTACAAGTTCTGAACGCACAGGACTTCTTTTCACTTGATTCCTTTATGAATGTATTAAGTTAGCTTTCTCAGCTAGGTATAAACTAAAATAACAACAATCTTTCATTGTTTCTGAGGTTGCATTTAACAAAAGCACAGGTCCTACTCTGCAGTTGCGCTATGCATTACATTGCATTCCATCCGGTATACTTGAGATGTGCTACATTTTAATAAAAAGACTGATTGGGGTTAAAGAATTCCATCCCAGAAAATTTAGAAGGAAGGATAGTAACACATAGAAACTAGAAGCAGGAGTAGTCCATTCGGCCCTTTGAGCCTCCTTCACTATTCATTTTGATCATGGTTGATCATCAAATTCAATATCCTAATCCCCGTTCCCCCATATCCCTTGATCCCTTTAGCTCCAAGAGCTATATCTAATTTCTTCTTGAAATCACACAATGTTTTGGCCTCAACTATTATCTGTGGTAGTGAATTCCACACATTCACCACCCTCTGGGTGAAGAAATTTCTCCTCACCTCACATTGTTAAACAGCAATCGTCCAGGTTTCTACACACTTTTTCACAGATTTTGGTGCTTCTAACCTTTGTTCTCTTAGAAGAGATTCTGCGTGCTTCTTGTTTTCCCTGCGCCACATTGACAATTCATTCTGCATGGAATCCATGTCTTCCTGTATATAATCCATTATTTTTCCCAAAGGCAAGGCACTGCGGCACAAGGTCTGGATGGAGGTGCGTAATTTTTCGATTTCCTTGGCCACAAGTTCCCTCTCCTTCTTCTTTGCTGTTTCGGAGATGATGGTTTTCTCCTGAAAAACAATTTTGCAGCAACATTACAAGACGCGCTTTCAACATCAATCCCAACCCGTGTGAAACAATAACACACAGTCCAAAGATGTGTGAGTTAGGTTGATTGGCCATGATAAATTGACCCTAGTGTCAGGGGGATTAGCAGGGTAAATATGTGGGGTTACGTGAGTGGGACATGCATGGGATTGTGGTCGGTGCGGACTTGATGGGCCAAATGGCACTGTAGGGATTCTACATTAAAATTTAACAAAACTAGAAAATAATAATAATGCAGTCAATTGAATTGTGGTCAAGAAAAGTTGCTTACCAATCACACCTCACAACTACACACAAAATAATAACAACCAATGCTGGAAGTACACAACATGTGTCCCAACATCTGTCAAGAGACAGGGCTAATACTTCAGCTTCAGATCTTATACCAAAATTGTCCTGACAACAAGTAAATGGACAAAATGCAGCATCTTTTGGAGATGTATTGTTTATCAGTTTCATTAAGTTAGCGCTGTTAACTCATGTAATGCAACCATAATAAATTCAGCAGAGCCTTGTTCATCTTGAACTTGTTACATTAAGGAAGTCTGAGAACTTTCCAAAGTTAATGATGATGTGCAGAGAAGCAATTGTACAGATACTTCTAGGACTGTATTTTTTTTTAAAGTCACAATCAACAGTTTGCTCGATATAAATCCTTAGATTTCGAGAATATGCATCATGTGCCACTAACGTAAAACCAAATTGTACATCTATTCATCAGTATATGTACAACATGAACGTTATAAAATGGGGTAAGGCAACATGTAAAACACAAATGCGATGGAAGTTTGACAATTACTAATCTCAATGTCATTTAGCTTTAATCTGCCCATAAACCATCGCAGTACATCATGCATTAGACATTTATAGTACGTTTCCTTAAATTTATAGATGTGATTTATTTTTATTCCTTCCTGGGATGCGAGCATTGCGGTTAAGGGCAGCATTTATTGTCCACTCTAACCGCTCTTGAGGAAGTGGTAATGAGCTGTCTTCGTGAACTCCTGCAGTCCATGTGGTTCAGGTGCGCCCAGAGTGCTGTTAGGAAGGGAGTTCCAGGATTTTGACCCATCAACAATGAAGTAATGCTGGTACAGTTCCAAATCAGGCTGATGTGTGGCTTGGAGGAAAGTTTGAAGATGGTGGTGTTCCCACATACCAGTTGCCCTTGAACTCCTTGGTGGAAGAGGTTGTGGGTTTTGAAGATGTTTTCGAAGGAGGCTTTGCAAGTTGCTGCTGTGCATCTTGTAGATGATATACACTGCTGTCACTGTGCACTGCTGTCACTGTGCACTGCTGTCACTGTGCACTGCTGTCACTGTGCACTGCTGTCACTGTGCACTGCTGTCACTGTGCACTGCTGTCACTGTGCACTGCTGTCACTGTGCACTGCTGTCACTGTGCACTGCTGTCACTGTGCACTGCTAGTGAAGGGAGTGAACGTTTAAGGTGATGTATGGGGTGGAAATCAAACAGACTGCTTTGCCCTGGGTAGTGTCAAGTTTCTTCAGTGTTGATTTGATTTATCATTGTCACATGTATTGGGATACAGTGAAAGTATTGTTTCCTGCGCACTATACAGACAAAACACACTGTTCATAGAGTACATAGGGGAGAAGGAAAGGAAAGATTGCCGAATGTGTTACAGTCACAGCCAAGGTGTAGAGAAAGATCAACTTAATATAAGACAGTTCCATTCAAAAATCTGGCAGCAGCAGGGAAGAAGCTGTTCTTGAGTCGGTTGGTACGTGACCTCAGACTTTTATATCTTTTTCCCGACGGGAGAAGGTGGAAGAGAGAATGTCCGGGGTGTGTGGGGTCCTTGATTATGCTGGCTGCTTTTCCGAGGCAGCGGGAAATGTAGACAGAGTCAATGGATGGGAGGTTGGTTTGAGTGATGGACTGGGCTACGTTCACATCACTTGGTAGTTTCTTGTGGTCTTGGTCGGGGGCTGCATTGTTGTTGAGTCTGCATTAGTCTAGGCAAGCGGAGAGTATTGCGTAAATCAGGATTGTCCATCTTTCTGTACCCTGTCCTTATTTGCCGGTGCACTCTTATGTTTATAGGCTCTGAACCTTCCTGTCACACTCTGATCATCATTACCCAGATTGCTACCCTGCTATTTATTACCTGTTTAGAAAGTATTCAGGACAGCTAGAGAAGGATAAAAAGCAGTGGCGGTGTTGACCAAAAACATTGTTACAGAACTAGAAAGGGATGATTTTTAATTATTTCAAGCGATATGAATGGCGTTGGCGAGGCCAGCGTTTACTGCCCATTCTGACTTGCCCTCGAGAAGGTGGTGGCAAGCCATTTTCTTGAATCTCTACTCGTGCACCCACAGAGCTGTTAGGAAGGGAGTCCCACAATTTTGACCCAGCTACAGTGAAGGAACGGCGAGATAGTTCTAAGTCTGGATGGTGTATGGCTTGGAAGAGCACTTGCAGGTGTTGTTGTTTCCAGGTGTGTGGTAGCCTTGTCTTAGATGGAAGAGTTTGAGGATTTGGAAAGTGCTGTCAAAGGAGGCTCAGCAAGCTGCACGTACTTGAGGGATCCAAAGCAGAATTTATTTGGTTAGAATTTGGGGACAATAATGCAGCTATTACATTGGGTGGACAATATAGGCCACCAAATAGTTGGACAGGTGATAGAGGGGCAAATTTAGACAAACTGCAAAAGGGTGAAAGAATTTTAGAAACTGATAGTGGGGTACTTCAATTACCCTAACATAGACAGGGGATAAGAATAAGTTAAAGGGCAAAGAGGGGGAGGAATTTGGAAGTGTGCGAAAGAGAACTTTCTTTCTCGGTGTATCCCCAGCCCAGAGTAGAAGGAAGAGATGGATCTAGTTTTGGAAAAGAAGTTGTTCAAGTGGAATATGTTTCAGTTGGGAAGCACGTCAGCAGGTTTGGGAGAGTTATGGAAAAGTACAATGCTGTTTAAAAAAAAAATCAAAGGGGAAAATGCTCATCTGGAGGAGAGCAAATTTCAGTCCAGTTTCAATGGGATTTGACCACAGATGACATCTGATTTATTTATTCATGGGACATGGGCGTCGCTGGCTAGGCCAGCAGTTACTGCCCATCCCTAGTTGCCCTCGAGGTGGTGGTAAACTGCCTTCTTGAACCGCTGCAGTCCATGTTCTGTGGGTTGACCCACAATGCCGTTAGGGGGGGAATTCCAGGATCTTCCTGATAATGGAAGAATATCGAGACAAATTAAACGGCACAATTCAACCAGAAAGTGAGAGATATAGGAGAGGCAATAGGATAAGCAGGGGGAGCTTATGGGATCCTTGGCCTTATTAATTAAGTACAAAGGCACAGGAAGGAATTTAAGGCCTTAGATATGGTGCAGAAGAGATGTGCTAGAATGGGATCAAGGGTGAAAGACTTCAGTCATAGCAAGAGACTACAAAAACTGGAGTTTTTCTCCTTACAGCAAAGATGGTTCAGGGGAGTTTAGTATTAAAATTTATTTATTAGTGTCACAAATAGGCTTACATTAACACTGCAATGAAGCCACTGTGAAAATCCCCTAGTCGCCACACTCCGGCGCCTGTTCGGGTACACTGAGGGAGAATTTAGCACGGCCAATGCACCCAACCAGCACGTCTTTCGGACTATGGGAGGAAACCGGAGCACCCAGAAGAATCCCACGCAGACACGGGGAGAACATGCAAACTCCACATAGTGACCCAAGCCAGGAATCGAACCCAGGTCCCTGGCGCTATGAGGCAGCAGTGCTAACCACTGTGCCGCCCATGAAGGTGTTAATCTTTAACCCTTTAATGAAGGGTTTTGACAGAGTAAATAAGGCAAAAAGCTGTTTCCAAAAGGGGTCAGCAACCAGAGGTCCTAGATTTGAGGTAACTGGGAAAAGAACCAGAGGCAACATGTTTAAATAAAAATGTTATTCAGTGAGCTGCCATCTGGAATCCCTGCTTGAAAGAGTGGCAGAAAGAATTGTACAAATACTTGAAATAGAAAAACAAATACTGGGCTTTGGCTAATGACCAGGGGAGTGGAACTAATTACGTAGTTCTTTCAAAGAGCTGGCACAGGCAAGATGGGCCACTTGGCATCCTTTTGTGATGCATCATTCTACCATTCTAAATAGATGAATGCAGTGTATACAGCAAAGGCTATGGCCCTGACTGTGTCCTGGCTGTAGTGCTGAAGATTCGCACTAACTTCCCTCAAGCCAAGTTGTTCCAGTACAGTTACAACACTGGCACGTACCCGGCAATGTGGATCCTGTCCATAAAAAACAGGACAAATCTAATCCCAGCCCATTACTGCACTATCAGGCTACAGGCTACTTGTAATCAGCAGCTGGAAGCTGTTGTCAACAGTGCTTTCAGCAACACTTGCGCACTAATGACCTGCTCACGAGGCTCAGTCTGGGTCCACCAAGACCACTCAGTCCTTGTCCACCAAGACCACTCAGTTCTTACAGTCTTTGTCCAAGTATGTGCACAAAAGCGGAGGTTAGAGTCAGCGATCTTGACGTTAATGCAGTATTTGCTTGAACGTGGCACCAAGGAATCCTGGTAAAACTGAAGCCGATGGAGATCGAAGGGAAAAATCACCACAGGCTGGAGTCATATCTGACACATAGGAGGATGTTTCTGGTTGTTAGAGAACAGTCATTCCAGCCTCAGGGCATTACTGAAGGAGTTGCTCAGGGCAGTGTCCTCTGCCTAGCCATCTTCAGCTGCTTCAATGACCTTCCTTCCATTATCAGAAGCGGTGGTGCTCACTGATGACTGATTCTGCTGCATTCTCAACTCAATGGATAGGTTCATGCAGAAATACAGCAAATGCTGGACAACATCCAGGGTTGGGCTGAGTGACAAGTAACATTTGTGCCGTGCCAGGCAATGGTTATCTCCAACAAGAGAGAACCTAAAATACCTGCCCTGGGAATTGTATGGTATTACCATTGAGGAATTCTGCACCATCCACGGTGGCAGCACTGCTGCCTCACAGCGCCAGGGACCCAGGTTCGATTTCCAGCTTGGGTCACTGTCTGTGCGGAGTCTACACATTCTCCCCGCGTCTGCATGGGTTTCCTCCGGGTGCTCCGGTTTCCCCCCTCAGTCCGAAAGACGTGCTGGTTAGGTTCATTGGCCATGCTAATTTCTCCTTCAGTGTAACTGAACAGGTGCTGGCAGACATGCTGAGTTTTTCCAGCGTCCTCTGTCCTTACCTCCATCTTACTGTATTTGAAAAAAAGGATCTGACACAAAGTACGATTTTTCAAATAAATCTTCAATGTAGATTATGATCACACAAATTAAAACTCACTTGGTCAACAGATGGATACATGCTAATGAAGCCTCTTTCGTTCTCTAACCACTCCCCACCCGGACTGCTGACAGTAAGCAAGGCGTTTGAAAAGAAAGGTTTGCATTTCTGCAGCACTTTTCATGACTTCAGGGTCCCAAAGCACTTTTGAAAGGTAGTCACTGTCGTAATGTAAAAAATGGATCTGTCAATTTGCACACAGCAAGCTCTCACCAGCAGGAATGCAATAAGGGGAGGCGATGGCCCAGTGGTATCATCGCTAGACTATTAATTCAGAAACTCAGCTAATGATCTGGGGACCCGGGTTTAAATCCCACTACGGCAGATGGTGAAATTTGAATTCAATAAAAACTATCTGGAATTAAGAACCTACTGATGACCATGAAACCATTGTCGATTGTCGGGAAAACCCATCTGGTTCACTAATGTCCTTTAGGGAAGGAAATCTGCCGTCCTTACCCGGTCTGGCCCACATGTGACTCCAGACCCACAGCAATGTGGTTGACTCTCAACTGCCCTCTGAAAGAGAGGGCAGTTAGGGATGGGCAATAAATGTTGGCCCAGCCAGCGACACCCACATCCTGTAAAAATTAATAATCAGATAATCTGTTTTTGTGATGTTAACTGGGGGATAAATATTAACCACAACACTGGGGATAACCCCCCCTGCTCTTTGTAGGAGCTTTTACATCCACTGGATGGGACAGATAAATGGTTTAACATCTCATTGAAAAGACAACATAACGAACACAGAAGTTGAGGTTAGCTGGACATTGTCAGCTAGCATTGGTGGGGAGAACATGGATTTGATTTTTTTGGGATGGCCAAATTGTCAAATGCACTGTGGGTTCCACATCCAAACGTCAATTCTTCTGTTGGTTTTGCAGGTGCTACCTGATCAGCTGAGTGCTATTATTACACTTAGTTTTTTTTGCCTTTTATGTGGCTCAGCATGAGAATGCAACCATGCAGAAGGATAACACTGGTAATGAGAAATGGAGTTTGTGGCAAGAACTGAAGACAGTGGGTGGAATTCTCCAGCACCCGCCCTCCCCTCCCCACGGTAGAGGCGGCTCTCCATCAGCCACCTGTGGGATCTTCCAGTCATGTTGAAGACAATGGCAATTTCCATTCCTCGCCCGTGGCAGTGGTCAACTTCAGAGGGACTGGAAGATCCTGCTGGCAGCAAGGGCTGGAGAATTCTGCCCTATGGCTTCAGTCTTCCCAATGTTTGGCTTGGATCAAATTACAGCTGAAGACAAGATATCAGACAAGGATTCTAATAGCAGTGATGAAAGTTGAGGAAAGCGATGAAGAGGTAGAGCTGGTGTCATCAGCATACATGTAGGTTGAAGTAGAATCCTATTGCTGCAGATAATGTTGCCAAATGGCAGCATGAAAATGAGGAAGAAAGGACCAAGGATAGATCAGGAAGGACTCCTGAGGTGATTGTGCAGAGGTGGGAAC
Source organism: Mustelus asterias (assembly GCF_964213995.1). NCBI lineage: Eukaryota > Metazoa > Chordata > Chondrichthyes > Carcharhiniformes > Triakidae > Mustelus > Mustelus asterias. The sequence continues at coordinate 104,523,358 of NC_135814.1, read as the reverse complement.
AAAAAACACTGCTCTAGTTCTGATCAAATAATTGATTGCACACAGCTGGTCAACAAAATGGGGGCACTGGAGGAGATGTTGTGGTCGGCCGTGTCTCATGGATGAGACAGAGGTGGGCATGGGAAAGGGCAGCAAGGGCAATGGCATAGCTACAGCATGTACCAAGAGAATAAGCAATTCCTAAATTTATAATAATTAGGATACCTGAGCAAGGGAATGTATCAGCAACACTTCCTGAATTAGTGGTTAAATTGCATAATAAAGTGCAACACTCTGATCAAAATATTAATACAAAACAAAAATAAAAATGCACGGTTTATGCAATCAGGATATAGCGAGAAGGAAACCGTTTGGTAAAGTAGTCAAAGCATTATGACATATTCCAGAAATAATATAGGGTAAAATAAAAAGGGAATCAACAAGACTTGCAGCTTCTTTTGCTCGTTTTCCTGGGGAGTTCAGCTAAAGTTAAAGTTTATTTATTAGTCACAAGTGGGCTTACATTAACACTGCAATTAAGTTACTGTGAAAATCCCCTAGTTGCCATGCTCCAGCGCCTGTTCGGGTACACTGAGAGAGAATTTAGCATGGCCAATGCACCTAATCAGCATGCCTTTTGGACTGTGGGAGGAAACTGGAGAACCCGGAGGAAACCCAAGCAGACACAACGAGAATGTGCAAAGTCCACATAGACAGTGACCCAAGCTAGTTAAACTAAATACTTTGCCAATAACTTGTATGTCATTGCACAATATTTTGAGTGTATTATTATTCCCCTCCCTTTGTAAAGAGTTTACTCCCTCGAAAGCTGAGAGTAACATTTTGTTTGATGCATTTCTATATTAAGATGCACTACACTTATGTGCACTTGTATGTGGAAATTGTGACATTAAAATGCAACATCCCTTTTTTTGATGCCAAATGACTTCTTCAGCAACTATTAGGTTATAATCTGCCACAATGTACAGCATAAAGGCCAAGGAATCTCAGTGTGCTCTCTTTAACAGCTCAATCACATTAGTGACAAACCTCAGTTGCACGTTTTAACTCATGACGGAAAACTGCAAACCTTTGAGGATGGCCCATTCATTTTTCAAACTCCTTTCACAGTCAAGAGTATATTTTGTTTAATCATTCTGATGTTAGACCCAAGTCCAGGGAGACTATTACGTGACATTTTTTTGTTACACCAATCAGTACCATCAATAAAATCTTTATAAACAGACAGCTGATATTTAGAGGTTTAGCCTGCCTCTCAGGAACTGCCTGTGCCAAGTCATGTCATTCTGTCATCCCTCCCTCCCCCTCTACCCCAACGTGCCCCTCTCCCTCTCTCCCTCCCCTTGGCCCTGTTTCCGACACAAGCCCTGCACTGTTTGTACAGCTGTGTTTGTAGACCCTGGGGAGACCTGCCAAGTGCACAGGGTGCTAAAACTGCTGCTGCCCGTTACCACACTGAGGCACACACATTTATATCATGAAATGAAACAAACAGCAGTGCAGACAGTATCCAGACTAAGTTTATTCACTTGCTGTCAATGTTATAAGCAATTCCGCACAGTATTGCTTTCCTCGATTTTTATACAAATACGTGGAAAGCCGTGAAGCAGTTAACGTGTACGGGGAGTGTGTGGGTGGCTTTCCAAACTGAATTCCAATGACAGATACCCGTAAAAATAAATCACGGTACATCTCCTTCTTACAACAAGGGAATAGGAATAATTCAGACCATTTATTCCCAGTCTATACTGCCTCCTTAAACCACCACTGTCCTGTCTGGACAGCAATAACTCAACCATTTATAGGTTCTCACCATGGCCTACAAGCTCTGGATTCCAATATTTTTATTATCTTTCACGAGGCACCAAGAAAAATATTTATGTTCAATGCAGCAGAAACAGTCTGATTTCCCCATTACCTCATTCAATGAGAAAAACACTGTTCCCATAAGTGGCAGGTGGCACGCAGACAGCCGCCTTTTCACAGAAAAGGCTTGGAAGTGTCTAAATCTGCTTGGTATTGTGATGTCCAAAACACTTAATTATCCAAAATGAAACAAATTTAAAGCCCAAAGGAGCTGTGGTCAATTACACTATTGTGAACTATCTTCAGGTTGACGAATAACTTAACAAATTTCTCTTTGACAATTTTGCCAGACTTCTCCGCTAAAGTTATTTCACGAGGAGCTTTTGCAATCTAATTAGAAGTTCTAGATTTTTCCTACTTCCAAAACTTCTCTCTCAATGTCCTTCGGTCAACTATTCTGATTAAGTACCACCGACACAGTGGTTAGCACTGCTGCCTCACAGCACCAGGGACCCCGGTTCGATTCCAACCTTGGGTTACTGTGAGGAGTTTGCATGTTCTCCTCGTGTCTGCGTGGGTTTCCTCCGGGTGCTCCGGTTTCCTCCCACAGTCCAAATATGTGCAGGTTAGGTGGATTGGCCCTTAATGTCCCAAGATGTTCAGGTTAGGGGCATTAGTGGGGTAAATGACAGGATTATGGGGATAGGGCAGGTGGGTGGGCCTGGGTAAGATGCTCTGTCAGAGTCGGTGCAGACTCGATGGGCCGAATGGCCTCCTTCTGCAATGTAGGGATTCTATGAAAGCACAACGCTTAATTCTAGCACTTGGTGATGCAAACTACTGGATATGTTAGCCAGAGAAAAAAATATAACCTTAAAAATTGCATAGTCCTGAAAATTCTTTGCATTATAGATGAATGCTGTGAAGGTGCCAAACAATATACATGTATTTTTTTATTCGTTTAGTGGACATGGGCGTCGCCCAGTGTTCTGCTCAGCCATCTTAAAGGGCCATTTAAGAGTCAACCACATTGCTGTGGGGACACACGTAGGCCAGATCAGGTAAGGAAGGCAGATTTCCTTCCCTAAAGGTCATAAGTGAACTATTTGAGATTTTATGGCAATCGATAATGGTTTCATGGTCATTATTAGATTAATTCCAGATTTTCACTGAATTCAAGTTTCACCATCTGCAATGGTAGTATTTGAACCCTGATCCTCGGAGCATTACCCTGGGTCTCTGGATTATTATTGTACTTTGCTATGAATATTAGTTGCTTGCCACTGAGCATGATATTTGCTTTCCACAAGTGATTGATAGGTTGTTCTTGATTTGTTAATATCTGTTTTTTCTGATAGCTACATGGGTTCCACAAGTAGTCAGTTCAGTTGCTCTCATTACACTTTTCACCAGAGACCCACAATTGGAATTCCAGACAGGTTTGTTTCAGAGCTAGTAACATCATATTTTTGCAAAGAAGGAACTCTTCAAAAGCTGGAAATCAGCCAGAAAAACGAGACTTTTGTCTGTACGCAGCCTGTAATGTACCTGAACTGGAATGACATGTTGGCCACACCTGGTCCCAAGAAGGGAAATGCTTACAGCATTTCAGGATTGATATCCTTCACCTTTTTAATGTATTTTCTTGCATCAATCACTTGATGTCCATTGAAAATAAAGAAATAAAGCACCCTTGCAAATGAGATAGATGGCAACTAAATTATGTACCATTGCAAATTGATGCAAACACATGGCCATCGAATGCAAGTTGGAAACTTGGAATAACATGTTATGCAGAAAAGGACAGCTGCTGAAACTCCAAATTTTGATGTACTAAAGTAAAAGCTAGCTAGGTAGAGTTAGCAGCATGGAAATACATTCGACAAAGTACAGATTCTACAGAGTATCTAATTCAGGAGTTTAGTGAGTGAGGAATTCAGTCCAGTGAAGGAATAAGTGCTATTGCGGCCTTTTCCAAAACAACAGTTGACCGAGAGAGGGAGCAAGAGACAGCAAGACCAGAGAGCTGAGGTCTAGAGACATTAAGCAGGTGAGCAGGTAGGTGAATGGATGGTGAGCATTACTTTTTTTCTTTAATCTAGGGCAGTGGTCTAAACCAGGACCGGGGAAATAAAACACTTTATATATAAGTACTGCATTAAATTTATAGATTAACCTATTAAACTATTTAATATTGCTACAAAAAAAATCATTGAATGATATTTCAAAACTTTAATTAGGTAGATGAAATACAATAGAGATAAGGGGGAAGGTAGTGTGTTGCAGCTATACCATGTAGGTGCTGATGGCCAACAGTGTGATTCACTGGGAGTAGTTTATAGACACTCCATGGCAATTTTAATCTTCAAATCAAATTGGCATGGGAACCTTAATGATGAGGCCATCGAGTGTATTTGGGACCATTTTTTAGAAAGATGTGTTACGGAATAAACCAGGTAACAGACTATTTTAGATCTGTAATGTGCAACAAGACAGAATTAATCAATGATATCATAGTAAAGGATGTACGAGACAAGTTTTTCTTCACACAGAGGATGGTGGGTGCCTGGAACTCACTGCCGGGGGAGGTAGTGGAAGCAGATACGATAGTGAGTTTTAAGGGACATCCAGACAAATACATGAATAGGATGGGAATGGAGGGATATGGTCCCCGGAAGGGTAGGGGGTTTTAGTTCAGTCAGGCAGCATGGTCAGTGCAGGCTTGGAGGGCCAAAGGGCCTGTTTTTGTCCTGTAATTTTCTTTGTTCTTTGATTCTCTCGACAAGATTGATCATAACATGCTGAATTACACATTCAGTTTGAGGGCGAGAATAGTGGACCAGAAGCTACCGTCTTAATCCTTAATTAAGGGCAATTGTAAAGGTATGAAGGCAGAGCTGGCTACAGTAGACTGGGAAAATAGGTTCAAAGTTAAGACAGTAGATAAGCAGTGAAGTTATTTAAGGAAATATTGCATAACTGCCAAAGATATATTCCATAGAGAAAGAAAGCTTCCATGAGAAGAATGAGCCATCTGTTGCCAACTAAGGAAGTTGAGGACTGTATAAAATTGAAAAACCAGACGTACTATACTGTGAAGTTTAGCAGAAGACCAGAAGATTGAGAAAATTTAAACAAGCAGCAAAGGGCAATCAAAAAGAATAAAGAGGAAGAAATTAGAACAGACCAAAGGAGCTTCTAAAGGCATATAAAAAGGAATTGAGAAGCTAAAGTAAACACTGATCTCTTGGAGATTTGGAATCAGAGCTGGGATCTCAAATATTTCCAATCTATATTAATCGATGAAGGAACTGAGTTTATTATAGCCAAATTTGCTGCCAAATACAAAGATAGGAGGAAAAGCAAATTATGAGGAGCACACAGAGCCTGTAAAGGAACATAGATAGGTTAAGTGAATGGGCAAAAAATTGGCAGATGGAGTATAATGTGGGAAAATGAGAGGTTATTCACTTCAGCAGGAAAAACAGAAAAGCGGAATATTATTTAAAAGGAGAGAGACTGCATACAGAGAGATTTGAGTGCCCTGGTACATGAATCTCAAAAGGTTAACATGCAAGTGCAACAAGTAATTAGGAAGGCAATGGAATGTTGGTCTTTATTGAAAGGAGGATGGGATATAAAAGGGAAATTTTACGGTACAGAACATTGGTCAGACCGCACCTAGAATACTGTGCATTGTTTTAGGTTCCTTATTTAAGTAGGGATATACATTGGAAGGAGCTCAGAGAAAGTTCACCAGGCTGGTTCCTGGGATGAAGGGGTTGTCTCATGAAGAAAGGTTGAGCAGGTTGGGCCTATACTTATTGAACGAGAGGTGATCTTCCTAAAACACAGAAGATTCCAAGGTGGCGTGACAGGGTAGATGCTGATGAAATGTTTCCCCTGGTGAAGAAATCTAGAACTAGAGTTTCAGAATAAGAGGTCTCCCATTTAAGAAGTAGCACTTGTTGCTTTGGTGAAGAAATAGAGCACATAAAGGGTTAAGGAGGCCCTCTAAACTGTGGCATATTCACTCACCAGCTACAAATTATAATGATGTTTATTTGGTCTTCAAGGAGCCTTCATCAAGTGCAATTTTACACATAAAATTGCCATATTAAGACATTGTTGGTGAAAATGCTTTAGTCTACAAGCTGAAAGCTACACTGAAAATGTAGCTTATGATAATATACAAGTGTTTGAGTCACACCAAAGGTCACTCTGCAATTGTGTGCAAAATCTGATTAGTTACAAGAGAAAATAACTTTCTTCAAATTTGCGACTTCTGAGTTTATTTCACAAAATACTCAGCACACAATTTGATTACAACTTTCATGATCGTTCAGAGTTAAACTTTGGAAATTAGCTGGGTGGTATCTACTAGTTACCTGAAAGCAGATGAGAAAGCCTGCGAAAGCGCACAAATTGAGTTGGAAGTGGTCTGAATATTTGTTAAACTGATTGCCGTCCATGATATGTAGTTAGAAAGAAATTGGTTATAACCATCACCTACTGTGCTTCCACATGCAGTGTACATATAGTTTGGTGGGTGACCTATCTCCATCCCAACCCCTCCCTTGACATTTGACAATCTCACAGAAATCATGAAAGCAAATTACTGCGGACGCTGGAATCTGAAACCAAAAGAGAAAATGTTGGAAAATCTCAGCAGGTCTGGCAGCATCTGTAAGGAGAGAAAAAATGGGGAGTCAGTCGATCTAAACATGCACTTTGTTGTCCCAAACAGGGATTGTGTTTATGTCGGGTTGATTTACATGCCAGAATCTACGGTACTTCAAAAGATCTTAACAAAACACCAACAAATGTTACTGGTAATGCAGTTAGCTTAGAACCCTTTGTCATCCAGTGTAATGTTGCTTACAGATGCTACCAGACCTGCTGAAATTTTCCAGCATTCTCTCTTTTGGGCACAAAGAAATCATGTTGTATCTTTTGTTTCACCTGCGGGATGACCATTTGCAATTGGTCCTAAATAGTTAAATCATGAGATGATGGTACAAAAACCTTCCCACCATGCTCACCATTGCCTGACTGCATGATGTCATGTACATTTCACCTCACTTTACTCTATGACTCTTTTGCATATAGCAGAGTGGCTGTGCTTTCACCCTGTTTTTGCTGTTTTCAAATTTAATACTAATTTAAATTTAACGGTAATCCTGATTTTTAAAGATATATTTCAGGGTGGAAAACTGGATTATGCTCAATCTACAAGTTCAGTATGAACCTATATTGCATGTCACCGTGTTCTGGAAACAGAATGTATTATCCTTGCCTGTCAGCTCCAAATACTACTTATATAGATGATATCCTTTCATAAGGCAAATGCAGATGCTGCCTACTCTCACTTCACTGCAAGTGCTACGTTGCAAGAGGTTTCATCCATCAGAGGTTTCAAACCAAGGCCCCATATGGCTGTTCAGATTGAAATACAAAATCCCATGGACTCTATTCAGGAAGTGCAGGAGAGTTCTCCAAGTGTCACAGACAACACTTATCCCCATTGAAAACAGATCAACTGGCTACTTATCACATTAGTTTTTGTGGAGTCTTGCTGTGTACAAACTAAGAAGTCTCACAGCACCAGGTTAAAGTCCAACAGGTTTATTTGGTATCACGAGCTTTCAGAGTGCTGCTCCTTCATCAGGTGAGTGGAGAGTTGGGTTCACAAACACAGCATATATAGACAAAGGCACAATTGCAAGATAATGGCGAGTATTTACAGGTAATCAAGTCTTTACAGGTACAGACAGTGCGAGTGGAGAGCGGGATAATCACAGGTTAAAGAGGTGTGAATTGTCTCAAGCCCTGACAGTTCACAAGATTTTGCAAGCCCAGGCCAAATGGTGGGGGTTACATGTAGTGTGACATGAACCCAAGATGCCAGTTTAGCTCAGTTGGCTAGACAGCTGGTTAGTGATGCAGAGCAATGCCAACAGCGCAGGTTCAATTCCCATACCGGCTGAGGTAACTCAACCTTGGCCCTCGCCTAAGGTGTGGTCCTAGATCCTAGATTATCACCGTCAGTCACAGCCTGTGGTCATGTGGGGCTCTGGTGACTTTACCTTACCTTTTACATAGTATACACAATGGGTTCTTGAAAGAACCACCACTGAGCAGGCTCACTGTGCCAGTCTGCTTCAGAAGACGACAGAGCACCAAAAGTAAGCATTTGAGGCAGTAATGTGGTTCAAATGCTGTGCCTGCAGCATCTGCAAACAAAGAGCAGCTATCAAATAGCTGGAATGTTATCAAGTGCCTCGCATACATTAGTGCCTGGTCACCTAGGCACCCACGATATGACCAATCCCAGTGAGCTCACCCTTGTTGTTGCACCACACTTGACTATTACCAACTGCACTTCACTGTAGCACATCCGAACAAATAAAATTTATTCAAAATAATACTGTAAACTTGCATTGTTTCTAGAATTCTAATCTGTTGCACATTTAACATTAAAATAAATAACTCATTTATGATAATGATTTTGCATTTTTGGAGTTTTAATATTTTATTTATCAGTGTCACAAGTAGGCTTACATTGACACCACAATGAAGTTACAGTGAAAACCTCCTAGTCGCTACATTCTGGCGCCTGTTCAGATACACTGAGGGAGAATTTAGCACGGCCAATGCACATAGCGAGTACGTCTTTCAGACTGTGGGAGGAAACTGGAGCACCCGGAGGAAACCCATGCAGACACAGGGAGAACATGGAGATTCCACACAGACAGTCACCTGGATCCCTGGCGCTGTGAGGCAGTGCCAACCACTGTGCCACCGTGCCACCCTTACCACAGCCATTCCAGGCTGACACTCCAATGAGATCCTCGCCCCGTTGCAAAATGTTATTTTAATGTATTGAACACACTGCAATAATAAATTTAGATTTTTTATTCTTGATATAGTTCTTTTAAGTTTAATTCTTTCTGAACGGTATATCCGGTATAACGGATTATATTACCTTTCCCTTCCATCCCAAGTCTGGCTAACCTCTCTCTCTCTCCTTTAAGCTGCAAATTCTTCTGACCTCCAACTAGGTGCTCCCAGTAATTAACACTATAACGACCCTTTCATTGACATTACAATTTTAGAGGCCAACTTTCATCAAAAATCTACTTGCATTCATCCAAAGCACAGCTCATCAGGATGTACAAGGTTTGGTCAGTAAATAAGCTAGTCTCTGCGGTAAGCCATTTTCCTACCAAAATTGCATACTTCACATCTTGATTAATGAGCTTTGACATTTAGACTAGTTAAGGGGCTCATTATTTGCTAGAGTAGCATTATAGGTGCATTGCGAATTGCTATTTTACCACTACTGTTAACAAAACTGCATTTTAAAACTTCACTCACCAGTTTTCATTAGCAGGTAATAAATTAATAGCAAGCATTTCTCCTTTTTTTGAAGAAGGGAAACCTCGCCTAAGTAATCCATACTTCAAGTTTACTGCTGTCAACATCTAGTATATTACTGTCTAACTCCAGGACTGTACATGCGAGTCCAGGTTAGTTTTAACAAAACATTGTCAAAAATGTCTATATACATTTCTCCCCATTTGCAACCAAATGAGAAACTGAATTGAAATAAGACAAATTTCAAGCAGAATTGAGAACTACAGAGAGATTTGGGTTTGTTTTGTTTAGTGAAAGGCCCATGGTGCCAGTATATTGTAGCAGACTAATTTTATTCAATTGCATTTAACATCAAACCCTTTCTGATCAGGAAGGAAACAATTACAACTGCCTTCAGCTGACTACACAAAAAAATCTCCAAAAAATACACTAAACTCTCGGAGTGTGTAATGACCTTAATGAGGACCAGTTGGTTCCAGCCACTGATCTGCTAAACTTCTTTTTACATTTATTTAAAGCAGAACCGTCTCACCCCTGACCAGTGCACTTGTAAATGTTTCCTTGTTTAACCTCTCGTGCTTGCTTGGCTCACAGCTGTCAATGCTGGACAGTTAACCCAGAGCACAGATGAATAGAGTCAACTCAATTTAGGCAAATGTTCAAGTTGTATAAAATTAAATAGGAAAAACATTATTGCATATTCACACTGTGATTAATTTCTCACCATTACAAACAAATTAAAAATTAAGTTATAAAAACAATGAGCACCGGTAAACTATTTGGGGCAGGAGGTAGGGCAAGAAAGCAACTGCAAGTGGGAAGGAGGGCACGAAACCATCAATGATCACACCAATTAACTCAGCGAGTCTCAGAGTCTTTCACACCCTGCATTAACTCAGCACCCTCGCCCTGTTTTGAATTTAGTAAATGCCAATGAAGCAATCAGTAGAGTCAGTTTTTGAGAGGGAGGAATAACTATGAAAGTCTATAAAATAATGAGGGGCACAGATCAGCTAGATAGTCAATATCTTTTCCCAAAGGTAGGGGAGTCTAAAACCAGAGGGCATAGGTTTAAGGTGAGAGGGGAGAGATACAAAAAGGTCCAGAGGGGCAATTTTTTCAGAGGATGGTGAGTGTCTGGAACAAGCTGCCAGAGATAGTAGTAGAGGCGGGTACAATTTTGTCTTTTAAAAAGCGTTTAGACAGTTACATGGCCAAGATGGGTATAGAGGGCTATGGGCCAAATGCAGGCAATTGGGACTAGTTTAGGAGTTTAAAAAAAAGGGAGGCATGGACAAGTTGGGCCGAAGGGCCTGTTTTCATGCTGTAAACCTCTCTGACTCTATAACTAATTCACCACCTCTAATGTTAAAAAAGGGCGTACAAAGTATAAAAAAGATAGGCCATCTCACCCCATTTCCCTCTTACTTTCCAATCACTCGGGTTGGACAAAATTACACAACGAAAATTCTAGAGAAATTCACCTCAAAAGCAATCAAGTTCCAAGGGACTCATCCCTGTCAACCCAGCAAGATTGTCTTGCACTGAGGAACTCTTACAGATCTTTTTTGAATACAGTAAGAAGTCTCACAACACCAGGTTAAAGTCCAACAGATTTATTTGGTATCACGAGCTTTCGGAGCGCTGCCTTCATCAGGTGAGTGAAGAGTTGGGTTCACAAACAGGGCACATATAGACAGACTCAACTGCAAGAAAAGATTGTTTTGAATATATTTAGAAAAACCTACATTCAGCACACATACTTCAGAGGCTGACAAACATCTGAAAAAATACTTGTGTTGATGACCAAAGTCTTGCTATGTATCTGGATCAGGGCACCTATTCACACAGATTATATCTAATTCCTTCCTAGCTTAAGGACAGCAATTATATCACCTTGAAGTCCAAACTTTTCCAACATAACAAATTCCAGCTCTCAAAGCTGCCTTGATAACGATGAGCCTTTAAATTTGGTATCAATTGAGCAGTTTGTTGCAGGGGTGAAGCCATGATCGGGCAGGGGACGAGGCGAGCCCATTGCACTAGGGTGTGCTGACGCCTGCGATCATGGCTAGAGTAAAGGATCAGGGTGGCCAATGAGGTTAAACTGAGGCGTTACTTGATGCAATTTTTAAAAGCCATTTCAGCCTTTCGGGCAAGATGAAGCATTAGACCAAGCCCAGGAGGGGGTGCAATGCCTCAGCTTAGATCTTGTTTGATCGAGCCCAAAGTGGGATGCAAAGTCTTGTCAGCTTGGATCTAATTTGTCCCTCATGTGGGGACCACGACTGGACTTAATTTGAATTGGCTTTTTTGATTAGAAATAAAGTACCGAACGCTATCTATAAAAAACAAGTCCATTGTGTGAGGGCAACAAATGGACACTTTTCTACATATGGCCAGACCAAGCCCTTATTTATGATTGGTGCTGCCACCTCCCCCTCCCCCCCTCAAAAATGCTTCATGCTACCTTTCTCAATGTTAAAAGATATCTACCAGACCCAGGAGTATTCAGTGACCACTCTGTCTGCAACTAGTTACTTTGTTTAAAGTCCTCACACCCGCACATATCATCATCTGCAATGTTTTCTCCAATGACCTCATCACCCTCTCCTGATGTTCTGCAGGAGTAATTGCCCCAACATCTATTCCTGCACAGCATTAATTGCCACCTTTTTTGCAAAAGCAGCCAACTCTTTAACTAGCATAGCGTATTTCCATCAATTCCGGAAGATATAACCTTCTTTAGCAATTTCTTGTTTAGCACTTTTAATAAAAGACTTTTGAAAGTTCTGAATCACAATATGAACCAATTTCTCCACCCTTTTAAAAAGATTCAATCAAGTGGTTTTTCTTCGCTAGAATCTGTTCCAAGGTTCCCTAATCTCACGGCACGGTGGCACAGTGGTTAGCACGACTGCCTCAGAGTGCCAGGGATCCGGGTTCGATTCCCAGCTCGGATCACTGTCTGTGCAGAGTCTGCACATCCTCTCTACGTGGGTTTCCTCCGGGTGCTCCGGTTTCCTCCTACAGTCCAAAAGACGTGCTGGTTAGGTGCATTGGCCATGCTAAATTCTCCCTCAGTGTATCCGAACAGACACCAGAGTATGGCAACTAGGGGATTTTCACAGTAACTTCATTGCAGTGTTAAAGTAAGCCTACTTGTGACACTAATAAATAAACTTTAATAATCCCTGCCTATTGGCTGTGGTAGTTCATGAAGCCCTGCTTCCTCCCCTTGCTCAATACTTGTGGAGTGGTGCCCCTCAAGCTAGACATTACCAATTCTTTCTCTAACGGAGAGAGATGGCTATGGTTCCTTGTGAACTATGGCTAATTAAGATGTTCATATAACACATCTCTAGTAATCCCTTCAAGTAACTTGCCTTGATGTTAAACTAATGAGCTGTAATTTCCTAGTTGAGTTATTTCCCATTTTAACTATAAGCACCAAATAGGCCAATCTATATTTCCTGGGAACAATTCCAAATCTCGGGAGTAATTAACTATATGAGGCAGTGGGCCACATCACAAAGACCCATTTATTTAAGCACCCCAGGGTGAATACCAGCAGGTCAAGCCACCTGGTCTGCTTCAAGTGTTCCAAATCTGGCAAAGGTCATTTATATGTCCACATATATTAGCAGGATCACAATGCTTTAATATTGTTAGTTAAGTATCATCATCAGTACCAAGAACAGCATGCAAAGAAACCATGAAAACCTGAGCCATATCTTGGAACTATACCCAAATATGCCTTGCAGAATACTTCAATTACTTTATACAGTCCTCGGTGGCCTGATGTTACCATCACTGATACAGATCACTATTTAGTGTGCACCAGTGTTAGAATGGGACCCTTGAAGGCTTTTCATTCAAAGCAGAAAAGTTCTCCTCATACGTCAGCCGTACTGCAAATCAAGATGAAACCCAGCAGTGCCTCAACTTAACGGAAAAGGCGCTTTTTGCCATTCTCCCACACAGATCAGAAACTAAATGGAACATACTCCTGGGTGCCCATACATCCGCTACAAAGACACCTGCTCACAAGATATGAAGATGGCAGGCTTGACACTGACAACTGGGAGACAGTCACTAACAGATGTTACCTCCGAAGGCTATTGGTACTGAAATAACTCCTCAGAGACTGGCGTCCCTTGACCAGATTCCCTTTATCTACAAACTTCTCCTCAGAGTGCTTCGGGTATGAAGTCAGAATCCAGAGTGAGGGTAGACCTGACACTCCTCATTATATATACACAGGTGAGCCCATTGATAGGGCAATCATTACCTCAATCAGGGAGAAGAGGCCCACCTCATGGGCCTCACTGGGGTCATTACAGAAACAAAAAACTCAGCTGACCGAGAAGAGGCCTCAGAGAAAACAGAGGCTTGTGAATTCATAGAATCACTACAGTACAGGAGGAGGCCATTCAGCCCATCTAGTCTGTACCGACCACTATTGTGCACCTGCACGGCCACTACCTTCCTCTGCATCAAATGCAGCAGAGATTGCCATGTCATAGTGGCTCCAAAGATGTGCGGGTTAGGTGGATTCACCATGCTAAATTGCCCCCCTAAATTGCCAAGGGGACTAGCTAGTGTTAATGCATGGGGTTATGGAGATAGGGTCTGGGTGGGATTGTGGTCGGTGCAGACTCGATGGGCCGAATGGCCTCCTTCTGCACTGTAGGATTCAATGATTGTGATAACTGAGCCACATTAGACGATTCTTAACTCAAAAATTGACTACCACACCACAAACCACTGTCTTATGAAACAGGAGGCTGCCATCGCCTGATGCTCTTGTGCCTTTATCCACTGAAATTCAGCTTTGAGTTCAGTGTCACAACCCAGATTTTTGGGTTGCAAGATAACACAATATTTGATCTTAACTTTCAGAGGGTAACTTAGAGTTAAGTACAAACGCAACAAAAATAATAGTGTTACTTTCCTTGGTTTTGTTTTAGATGTGGAACAGTTCTGGGGGGAAATTACCTCAGTTAGTTGTCATTTACACCACCATTACATAGTTATGGTGGAAGAAGAATTACAGAACTCTGCTTCCAACTTTCCAACTGTAGCCCTTAAACAAGCAATTTTATTTTTAAAATATGTACGATATAAAAATATCATTTCAAATTATCTTAACACATCTGAATTGTCCTTTTTTGGTTCCTTAAAAATCTTCTGGTTTAGTTTTGAATTTCATTCCCTTGATTAACAAGAGCATCATCTAGAGGATATTCTATGCATTACAAAATTCCACTGGGTAAATGTGAAAAACTAGGAACATTTACAATATACAACATTAACTCCAGCCTCTTCAAAATACAGCATTCTGATCTACACTGACAGGGTCAAAACTATCATTGTAGCTACAATGCTGTCACTTATGTAGTGCCATTTATGTCAAGAACTGTGCCACTATGCAGGCGGCACAGTGGCACAGTGGTTAGCACTGCTGCCTCACAGCACCAGGGACCCAGGTTCGATTTCCAGCTTGGGTCACTGTGTGGAGTTTGCACATTCTCCTCATGTCTGTGTGGGTTTCCTCCGGGTGCTCCGGTTTCCTCCCACAGTCCAAAGACGTGCTGGTTAGGTGAATTGGCCAAGCTAAATTCTCCCTCAGTGTATCCGAACAGGCGCCGGAGTGTGGCGACTAGGGGATTTTCACAATAACTTCATTGCAGTGTTAATGCAAGTTTATTTATGACACTAATAAACTTTAAACTTCAAAGGCTCCTTTACGGTATTTTAAATAATCAGAACAAACATATTACTGTGAATATCTGCTCTAAAATATTGACAACTAGTACAGTAAATAGATGTTGCATTAACTCCCTCAGTCATCGAAAGGATGAAGGAGTGTATTTGGAAACTTCTAGGCATCTGAGTGTTCTGCGCTCACACAATACATGAGAGAGAACTTGACAGTACAATCTCAGAGGACCATCGCTTCCTGCATGGCTTACCTTCCTTACACAAACACAATTCTGGTTATCTCAGAATGCAGAGAGATTTGGATCAGATTTGTGGTACAGAGCACATTACCAGAGACTTAAGCACAAAAGTCATTTGTTCAAAATAGATCGATATCTTCTTTTTGTTGGCTCGCAAGAATTCCGACCTGCTGCCCATAAGATGAATTTCTCTATTAAGATAAGCTAGGCTACTACAAAGAGCACATTACAGAACATTAGTAACAAAAAATGTGCGCATGCAAAAAGCCAATACATTTGTTAACAAAAATGGACTGAAAGTTATTTAAAGGTCTTCATCATGAAAGCAGTAACATTGAGTAATATAATTTTATAGTTACACCTTGTAAAATCTGTTCTGAGAAGGGCAGTTGTTATCTTAAGAATGTTGTAAACCTGGTGGGTCTCAATGTTCTGGGCAGCATACTCTGCCTGTCATCTGGAGGAATGACTGGGACAGGCGAGGGAGGTAGTTTTGTAGTAGAAGATGGGAATAATCTCACTGTTGATTGGTCAGGCTGTTGTTTTGAAATGGGTAGTACATGTCAGCCTTGCAGAATGGCCAGTAACGTGTTCGCTGAGTAAGAGTAGCCAGATGTCACTGATAAGGCTGCTGTCTTGGGGGATGGCGTGCTGTTGGTAGATCTCCATGGCTTACCTAATAATGATGTGAAGATGCCGGCGTTGGACTGGGGTAAGCACAGTAAGAAGTGTGTGAGACTTCTTACTGTACTTACCTGATAATGCCAGTGTGTGATGGATGAGATAAATCTTGAATTGATCCATTGACTTAAGACTTAGTAGCTCGAGCATCTAAAAGCGTAGGAGACAAAGTACTCCATTTCCTCTGTCCACAGCCCATGTCCTCACGTCACTCCAGTGATTGTTGACTAGCTGGAAATCCGAACCGACAGTCTGGACCACTGGATGTGATACTTATTGAGTGTGCTTGACAATAGCTGACTTGTCCCATTCACTGTGTTTGAATCAGGCTTGTTAGTCCGGGAGACTAGTGTGTAGGTTGCAGCCGGTTTCCTCAGTGTAGCTGGGCCCGCAATTGCATGGTATGCTGTAAATTCCTTGATTTTTGATTGATTTATTATTGTCACATGTATTAGTATACAGAGAAAAGTATCATTTCTTGCGTGCTATACAGACAAAGCATACCATACATAGGGAAGGAAAGGAGAGAGTGCAGAAAGTAGTGTTACAGTCATAGCTAGGACGTAGAGAAAGATCAATTTAATGTGAGATAAGTCAATTCAAAAGTCTGACAGTAGCAGAGAAGAAGCTGTTCTTGAGTCGGTTGTTATGTGACTTCAGACTTAAATTTCTGGCTTATTGAGAGATGGTTTCTTGTCTTTGTGGATATGAAGGACGGAGATAAGCTTCACTGATGATTTGGTTTATTATTGTCACATGTATTGGGAACAGTGAGAAGTATTGTTTCTTGCGCACTATACAGATAAAGCATACCGTTCATAGAGAAGAAGAGTGCAGAATGTAGTGTTACAGTCATAGCTAGGGTGTAGAGAAAGATCCAAGGTAGGTCCATTCAAAAGTCTGATGGCAGCAGGGAAGAAGTTGTTCTTGAGTCGGTTAGTACGTGACCTCAGACGTTTGAATCTTTTTCCCGACGGAAGAAGGTGGAAGAGAGTAGGTCTGGATGTGTGGGGTCCTTGATTATGCTGACGGGAAATGTAGACGGAGTCAACGGATGGGAGGCTGGTTTGTGTAATGGACTGGGCTACGTTCACAATCCTTTGTTTCTTGCGGTCTTGGTCAGAGCAGGAGCCATACCAAGCTGTGATACATCTGGAAAGGATGCTTCCTATGGTGCACCTGTGTCAGACTCCCATGTTCACTGACTTGAGTATGTGTTGTAGTCTGTGAAAGATGGAGCAAATGTACAGGAGAGTGACTCTTGTCTTAGAGGAAGTAGTTGTTATGGAGTGAGCATCAGGCGGGTGTGCTACCCTATGTGAAGGGAAACCATTGAGTTGAAGTGTAAACTTAATATGGCAAGTTTCTTGTTGTAAATGTTTCCTGTCATCGATGGAGTAAGCTTTCCTAATGATGGTGTTGGACACCATTTGGAAGGTGGAGGTAAAGATCAGCAGTTCAGATAACTGTCGGTATGAGTGGATTTATGGTAGACTTAATATCTTGATGTGTTGCTGTGAGACTTTGTGATGAGAACATCAAACGTTATGGAAAGTTATAGTTCTGTCTCCATAGTAAATTTAATACACAAATGTTGATTGTTCAGGTGTTATTTTGATTTGATTTATTATTGTCACATGTATTAACATACAGTAAAAGGTATTGTTTCTTGCGCGCGATACAAAGCAAACTGTTCATAGAGAAGGAAAGGAGAAAGTGCAGAATGCAGTGTTACAGGTCACAGCTAGGGTGCAGTGAAAGAACATCATAATATAAGGTAGGTCCATTCAAAAGTCTGATGAAAGAAGTTGTTCTGGAGTTGGTTGGTACGTGATCTCAGACTTTTGTATCTTTTTCCCGACGGAAGAAGGTGGAAGAGAGAATGTCCGGGGTGCATGGGGTCCTTAATTATGCTGGCTGCTTTTCCTGAAATTCTTTCCTATCATGTTGCCATATGACAAAAGTGCTGTCGATATATTGAAGCAAGAGTTTAGGTGAAAGAATAGTTGATTGAAGTGCCGTTTGTTTGATCTGTCCATAAGTATGTTTGAAATGGTTGGTGAAAAAGGAGATGGACTAACTTTCATATTAGAGCTTACTAATCTACAGTTTTTTTATTACAGCGTAACTCCAAATACGTGTCACATGACCACATCTACTTCTGGATCTTTCATAGTTGAGTGACTTTATGAACATTCAGCTCGCAAAACCACAATCTGACTTCGATTTTTATTTACCTGTTATCTGTGGCTCTGTGGTAAAAAAAGGCGATGGTAGTCATGATGTGGAGATGCCGGCGTTGGACTGGGGTAAACACAGTAAGAAGTTTAACAACACCAGGTTAAAGTCCAACAGGTTTATTTGGTAGCAAAAGCCACACAAGCTTTCGGAGCTCTTAGCCCCTTCTTCAGGTGAGTGGGAATTCTGTTCACAATTCTGTTTGTGAACAGAATTCCCACTCACCTGAAGAAGGAGCTAAGAGCTCCGAAAGCTTGTGTGGCTTTTGCTACCAAATAAACCTGTTGGACTTTAACAAATAAACCTGTTGGACTTTAACCTGGTGTTGTTAAACTTCTTACTGTAAAAAAAGGCTACATGGAAGGAAGGCTTAACCCACAATATTCTGTTTTTTACTCCAATTTAAAGAGTTTCTATATTCTCAGAGAATATTACTAAGTAACTGTGTACTATGTAGAAGCAGGTACACTGGCTTTTATGATTACTTTCATCAAATGTTTTAGTCTGTGCTGTAGTTTCCTCAAAAGTTAGCACTGTCCAGGAAGAATGGCTCCTTGTATTGGCAACTATTTTGGTGCTGCAAACAAAGCACTTTGGGTGTAAAACAAACTGTATGGTGCTTCCAGAAGTTGGAAAATTATAATTAATGTGTTATTAAAAAAATAGATTGATTAAACCATACATATGACATGATATATTTAACTTCAAAACCTGAATCTCAAGATGAGAAGATGAAAAGACTGGAGTCTATTTTCCACCTAAGCAATCACAGAAAACTTGTGCTGCTTAATCATAACATGGTTGAAAGTGATGTACCTAAATGGCTGGCGTAAGTATCATATAAAAATGATGGTTCCTGTAAATTTTCCTTACCTGGTCTTTGGGTTTTGTTGCAGACTTTGACGATTCATAATCCTTCTTTGTTTCTAAAATCTTCCTGACAAGCACACCTGCGACAAAAATAGATTTGTGTGTGTTCTTACAGAATAAAATTCGCATCGCATGTAAAATTCTTCTCCTGTTTTTAGGATTGTTTTCCGAGTTTAATGTAAATACTAGAGGTAGATAAGAGGGACTTTTTATAGCCATAACCCACATCACAGTTTGATGTAAAAATTATATTTATTTAGCACCTGTAATACATATACGAACATATGAATTAGGAGGAGTAGGCCCCTCAAGCCTGCTCCGCCATTTGATTAGATCATGACTGATTTGATTGTGGCCTCTACGTTCCTGTCTCTCCCCTATACGCGCACATCCAATGGGCTTTACAGGACTGTAATCAGACAAAAAAAAATGACTCGGGTGCAGCATGGGGTGTCATGCAAAGTTTCTAGCTAAGGAAATCACTCCATACTGCAATATTTATTTGTTCCATAGTTGACTCTTGCGAGTCTTTTAACTTATGGGTTATTTTCTGTTGTAGATTCATACACACTGGAAACCAGAATGAAATTGGACAAAGTAATTTTGCTGAAGATGTAGGTAGCTACTGCCTATTGGTGACTGATGGTTTTGATATCAAAGCCAGGAGCTAGAGATGAAAGATCAAAAACAAATTCCCTTAAAACTGCTGGCCACAGGAAGTTTGGAACTCGATCTTCTCTGAAGCATTGCCTCTTTTCCTCTCACTCCCAGTATGTCATGAATATTCTAAACCAAACACCATGATGCCAGGCAGCTCTGACCAGTGGCTTCAAAACATAAACACGGTAAGTCAGGAGGACTATTAGAAAGCGATAGATGTAACAATCACTTTCTTTGAGACAGAGATGAGGAGGAATTTCTTCTCTCAGAGGGGTGCTAACCCTAGGCATTCTCTTCCACAGAGAACAGTGGAGGTTGCGTCACTCAACATGTTCAAAGCCGAAGTAGGCACATTTTTGAGGGAGACGAGGCTTATGTGGACAGCCAGGAAAATGGAGTTAAGGCCACGATCAGATCAGCCATTGAATGGCAGAGCAAGCTCGATGTGCCGTATAGCCCGACTCCTTCCTCCTATTTTTTTGGATCTTACAAGAACAAGTTTCAATTTAAACAAGTAAAATTTTCCTTTCAAGCAGTACATTCAACTTCACTTCTGTCTGGTACATATAGATGTGTTCTACTCAATTGAAAATAATGAAAAAAGAACAGACAGGTGCAATAAACATATCGTGGAGGGTGAATAAAGAATTATTTTCTTTCTGAAACCTAGGAGAAAATCCAGGAACAATTTTGTGACTGCCCCACAATACTGTCTATGGACCAACATGATCCAGTGGAAACTGGACAATTTCCCACACAGGGAAGGCGTGGTAAACACCAATATTCAAACATACATACATACACACATGCATGCATGTATGTATCCATCATGCAAACCAGCCTCCCATCTATTGATTCTGTCTACACTTCTCGCTGCCTCGGAAAAGCAGCCAGCATAATTAAGGGCCCCACGCACCCCGGACATTCACTCTTCCACCTTCTTCCGTCAGGAAAAAGATACAGAAGTCTGAGGTAACAACCGACTCAAGAACAGCTTCTTCCCTGCTGCCATCAGACTTTTAAATGGACCTACCTTTCATTAAGTTGATCTTTCTCTACACCCTAGCTATGACTGTAACACTACATTCTGCACTCTCTCCTTTCCTTCTCTATGAATGGTATGCTTTGTCTGTATAGCGCACAAGAAACAATACTTTTCATTGTATACTAATACATGTGACAATAAATCAAATCAAAAATCATCTTGCTACCAACCCTGGAGACTAGGAATAATGCATGTATTTAACATGGAGTAATTACCATTTTTATATAAAAACAGATGCAGAAAAGTATTGGCAGTTTTTCTTTATGTTGTAGAAAATCCCTATGGCCTACTAGCTAAACCCTGAGACTTAGATGTGAAATGTATTTTCACACATCTCTAAAGCAACCCACTTGTGACCAAAAATAAAAACTGGCAAACACTACTAAGGAACAGATGTTTAACAGTTCAACTGCACAGTTGCTCTCTGGCCTTATCCAGGGGAGTTAGTACGTTGCTTTGGTGGTGGAAACCAGTCACAACCATAGAATAAACAATGGTCTTCAGTACATCGAATTTCAACTCAAAAATATTTAAGCTGCAGGGCTGGCAAAAATAGACGGTCAAGTTACAATCCACAATTAATGCAAATGGAACCTGCAGGGGTTTTCCCCAACAATACATTCAAGAGTTTAAATGTCATTGTTAACAATCAGCTATTTTTTTAATTTATTAGTGTCACAAGTAGGCTTACATTAACACTGCAATGAAGTTACTGTGAAAATTCCCTAATCGCCACACTCCAACGCCTGTTCGGTTACACTGAGGCAGAATTTAGCATGGCCAATCCACCTAACCCACACGTCTTTCGGACTGCAGGAGGAAACCAGAGCACCCAGAGGAAACCCACGCAGACACGGGGAGAACGTGCAGACTCCATACAGACAGTGACCCAAGCTAGGAATCGAACCCGGATCCCTGGCCCTGTGAGGCAGCAGTACTAACCACTGCACCACCGTGACACCCCAGTGTCGCTGTATTCATCAATGTTACTGAAATGAGTGATTATGTGCACCATATATTGCGCCGAGCATTGCACAACTAAGGGTTGAGTAACATGGAACAGGAGGAGGCCATTCAGTTAGATTATGGCCGATCAACGCAGAACATAGAGATCAGACATGATCTAACTGAATAGCCTCCTTCTGTTCCGATGTTACTCAATCTCTAGCATATTGCCATCTAACTGTTCTGTCTCCATAACCCTTGCCACAACAACAAACTCTGTCTTGAAGCTTTTACTGAACAACCAACCACAGCCCATTGGAGGAGCGTTCCAGATTTCCATTAATTTGTGTGTGAAGAAACGACCTCACTCTAATTTTAAGATTATGCCCCATTGGAATGGATTCCTCCACAGGGGAAATAGTTTCTCCCTAACTTGCTAATTCCTTTGCTCATCTTAAAACATCTCAAAGATCATCCCTTAAACTTCTATATTCAAGAGAATTCAAACCTAGTCTTTGCAACCACTTTCTTAATTTAACCCTTTGAGCTCAGATACCACTGTGTGTCTGCAAACCCCCCCCCACCCCCCCCCCCCCCCCCCCCCCACCCACAAGGACAACGCATTTTCCTGAGGTGCAGTGCCCAGAATTAATTCCAGTTACTGCACACATGAGGTCAAACCAGAGTTTTATACAACTGTAGCAGAACTTCCATGTCTTCGGGCTGTGGCCCACTTTAAATACAGGCCAATGTTTCATTAGCCTTTTTAATTTGATTTTGTACATTTACACTAACTATTAGTAATTTATGTACTTGAGCCCGCAAGTCACTTTGTTCGTCCACAGTTCCTCTTTTCTTGCCTTTTTGAAAATATTCCAATATACTCATGCTTGTCCATAGCAAACTCCAGCAGTGAGTGTTGTCCAGCCATTTAGTCCAGCAATCTCTTTGCAACTTTCTGATCCCATCTAGACTATTTTACTGGGCCAGTTAACTTAGCGTCATCAGAAAACTGCGATTATGTAGTTCTCTATTTCTCACCAATGTCATTTATAAATATAATCAAAAACAACGGCCCCGTTACATGTTCCTGGGGCACACCACTAACAACACAAAGGAGAAATAAGTCAGATTATCACATTACTGAACATGTTTTAGCTACACATACCGTGGTCTTCACTGCCATGCAGTTCCACTGCTGTAGCCTAGAAAAAACACAAGTAAAAATATCCGTTTAATCACTCTAGGCCCAATGGTAATGTTTCTACTTACCAATTGCTTTGGAGATAATTTTTGGTTAAAAGTTTTGTTCAAACAAACAATACCGTCCAATCTCTCTACTGTGTGGTCATATACAGTTTATTTATTAGTCATAAATAGGCTTACATTAACACTGCAATGAAGTTACTGTGAAAATCCCCTCGTCGCCACCCTCCAACACCTGTTCAGGTACACTGAAGGAGAATTTAGCATGGCCAATTCACCTAACCTGCACATCTTTGGACCGTGGGAAGAAACCGGAGCACCCGGAGGAAACCCACGCAGACACAGGGAGAATGTACAGACTCTGCACAGACGGTGACCCAAGCCGGGAATCGAACCCTGATCCCTGGCGCTGTGAGGCAGCAGTGCTAACCACTGTGCCACCATGCCACCCCATGTATCTGTCTGTCATTGTAAATATTGTAGGTTTAAAAACATATTGCTACGATCACAGCATCAGTTGCTGGGGCAGCACTGCGAGGTGATATTTTGGATCTGCATCTGTGTTTGTTTGCTGTGTAAAACTTACGAAAATCTTCAATAAACATATAAAAAAATAAAAAGTAGAAGACTTGCAGACATTCTTCCAGTTAAGACTACCACTCGAGAGCGCACTGTAGTCAAGGTGACGGAAACCCAAGACTTCCTTGTGGTTCCAGAAGAGCACTCATACTCCTGGTCCAAAAGGAACAAAAAGAAATGACCTCGCCTCCTCTGGTTCAGACTTCTTTTGCGAACAGGTTAGCCTGATGGGGAAGCCCCCTGCTGGCCTGGAGTTAAAATTGCAGTTGGGCACTAATAATGTAACTGGAACCCAATATGCACAAAGATGGACTCTACAACCTTCTGGTACATCTCCTCTGGCCTGTTCAAAGCAGCAGCTTAAAATTCCAACCCACTGGAAGGCAGCATGATAATTGGGATATAAGAATGTATGAAATATTTTCAGGAATAGGTCATGTGGTCCTTCAAGCCTACTCCATTTAATAAGATCACAGTTCATCTTCTACCTCAACACCCGCATTCCTCCATTCCCTTGGCATATAAAAACCAATGAATCTCTTAAATACATTTGATTCTGAGGTAGAGAATTCCAAACATTCACAAACCCACGAATGAAAAGAAAACCCTCCTTATCTCGGTCCCAAATGGCTGACCCCGAATTCTGAACCTGCGACCCTTAATTTGATACTACTCGGCCAGGGGAGAATTAACCCTGTCAAGCCCCTTACGAGTTTAAATGGTTCAACGAGATCACTCCTCAATTTTTCTAAACTCGGGGGAAATAAAGGGTTAATCTACTCAATCTCTCCTTATTCGACAGTGCCCTCATTCCAGGAATCAGTCTAACGATTGCTGTGGAAAGTCACTGTGGCCATTTTAATTGCCTATCGGGTTTCCTTTGAATGGGCATGGTTAAAAACTGCTTTTAAGAGACTAAGTATATTGAGGGGAAACAGGAGTGATTGCAAAGTGTCAATAATTGCAGCACAGCAATAAACAAGGCACATTTCAGTTTATTACAGTTCCCGTTTTCATTATTGTTTTGGCATTTTTTTATCAATACATGAAAACTACAAATCAATGGCCTTAATAGTAGCAATTGTTAGAATATTCTTAGCTTTCTTCAGACAAAGGGTGTTTGTTTAAAGATAGTGAGTTGTTCCTAATGTTGCAGTAATAATAAAAAGGATACGTCCATTATTTTGGTGTTCACCAACGGAAACATTAGCAGCTGTACTGAGGTCCATGTGAAATGAATGTCTGGACAAATGTTGTGTGTGTTCAGGAACTGCACTTTTTTGCTTTCACATTACCTAAGCTGGTCCCTTCTTAAATCAATCTATTCTGCCAATTAACAAGATGAACTAATGTGGTGTGTTGTGACGAAGCGTGAATACTTACTTTTAAATTGGCAGTCAAATATCGGGGCTGAGGGACCTCTGCACATGCAGAAACCGTCACATGTGTAGTTCGTGTCTTTTTTTTTTTTACACAGTTTGGGCCATTCACCAGCTGGGAAAGGGCCACTCATGCGCAGTTAGCATTTATTCTGTTCCTCAGGCCGGGAACCAGCCATGTGCACTTGCACAGTTGGTGTCTCTTCACGTTTATGAGCTGGCAACAAGCCCTGCACGCCTGTGCAGAGGGAAAGGGAGCGATGAAGTGAAATGGCACAAAACAGCAGGTCATGTGATCTGAACCGCAGCACCATTCTGGAGGAAGGTGTCCCAGGGAGCAGGAAGGGGACAGGGAGAAGGTCCCAAACCAAAGACAAGGACCAGAAGAAAAGTCCCAGGGGGAATCCCAAGCAAGGGACAAGGACAGAGATCAGAAACAGGTCCTTTTAAGTAAAGTTGAGAGAAAGGAGTAAAGAAATAGACTCAGAGTTAGAGAGAGCTGCGAATAATTAAGTTGAAGTGAAGTGGGCTTGAGAGAAACCCTAATGATCTAAGAAGGCAGCCAAAGGTTGGTTACTCCTTACTGCGGACATCTGAACTAATAATGTTCTGCTTGGCACAGCCAATCTTAAAGTGTACTTGGAAGGTGAAGCTTGAGTGTACTAGGAGATCCAGGGGAAAGGAAACTCAGAAGACAAGGGCGAAACACTGGAGGTGGATCCTTGCTGAAGCCATTCAAGGAGGAGTGACATTTGAAGAGAATTCAAAGAGATCTTCAAATGTGAATATTGGAAACACTTGCGAGAAAGACAGAGACTCATTAAGACCAGTTGGTGGCTCACGGTGTGGAAACATCTGGGTGGGTTGTTGAGAAATCCATTGAATCTGCTTTGGTCACATCTGTCAAGTAAATTGGAGGGTGGTGCGTCTGACCATAGTTCACCAGTTGGTTAACATGTTCTGCACATTATAGTTCAAGACAAATGTGGTAAATTGCTTCATCTCTCCAAATTTGTGTGTGTCTGCAAAGATGTAGCTGGGGTGAAGGAATGGCGAACACTTCAATCATTTTCTCATGTTTGTATTGAGATCTTTGCAACCTTTTTGTCTGCTGTAATATAGTTCATGTTTTCTTGTTTAATAAATGTCTTGTTTTTGTGCTAAAAGTTCATCAGATTTCTGTGAATTGGTTCAATAACTTTCCTTCACAGTTTCAAAAAAACAAAGTTAGGATCTATCCAGCCAGGTTTCAGTCTGGCATCTGACTTGTCCAGTACCAACATCAGCAGGGATCGTAAAAGCCAGAATTTTACACTCCCCCACCGGTGGGTTTTTAGTCAAGAGGGAGTATGAAATTGAAGGGGTTGAATTTCCCAGAGTTCCCACCAGCCCCGACCATGCAGCGATTCAAGCTGGGGCAGGGAAGGCCTCAAATAGGAAGCCCGCCCTTGCCTTGCCCCAATTAAGGCCCTTACGTGGCTAATTATTGGCCATTTCCCACCCAGTCTCAACTTTTAGCTAACGGGAAGATTGAATCTATCAAGGAAGATATTGCAAGACATCCGGATAGAAATTGTCCCATTGGGAAGACGCAGCATGGGTTCATGAAGGGCAAGTCATATTTAACTAATTTACTGGAATTCTTTGAGGACGTTACAAGCGCGGTGGTCAACGAGGAACCCGTGGATAGGTGTATCTGGATTTCCAGAAGGCATTCGACAAGGAGCCGCACAAAAGGTTGCTGCATAAGATAAAGGTGCACAGTGTTACGGGTAATGTATTAGCATGGATAGAGGATTGGTTAACTAACAGAAAGCAAAGAGTGGGGGTAAATGGGTGTTTTTCTGGTTGGCAATCAGTGGCTAGTGGTGTGCCTCAGGGATCAGTGTTGGGACCGCAATTGTTTACAATTTACAAAGATGATTTGGAGTTGGGGACCAAGTGTAGTGTGTCAAAGTTCACAGATGACACTCAGATGAGTGACAGAGCAAACCCTTTCCAAAGGGTCATCTGTACTCGAAACGTCAGCTCTTTTCTCTCCTTACAGATGCCCCCCAGACCTGCTAAGATTTTCCAGCATTTTCTCTTTTGGCTTCAGATTCCAGCATCCGCAGCAATGTGCTTTTATTAAGGGATATAGACAGTCTAAGTGAGTGGGCAAGGGTCTGGCAGATGGAATACAATGTTGGTAAATATGAGATAATCCATTTTGGTAGAAAAGACAGCAAAATGGACTCTTATTTAAATGGTAAAAAATTGCAGCATGCTGCTGTGCAGAGGGACCTGGGTGCCCCTGTGCATGAATCACAAAAAGTAGGTCTGCAGGTAATTAAGAAGGCAAATGGAATTTTGTCCTTCATTGCTAGAGGCATGGAGTTTAAAAACAGAGGGGTTATGTTGCAACTGTATAAAGGTGCTGGTGGGGCCACACCTGGAGTACTGTGTACAGTTTTGGTCTCCTTACTTGAGAAAGGATATACTGGCACTGGAGATGGTGCAGAGGAGATTCACTGGGTTGAGAGGGTTGGCTTCTGAGGAGAGACTAAGTGTGATGTGGAGATGCCGGCGTTGGACTGGAGTGAACACAGTAAGAGTTTTAACAACACCAGGTTAAACCTGTTGGACTTTAACCTGGTGTTGTTAAAACTCTTACAGAGACTAAGTAGACAGGGACTATACTCATTGGCATTTAGAAGAATGAGGGGGGATCTTATAGAAGCATAAGATTATGAAGGGAATAGATAAGATGGAAGCAGGGAAGTTGTTTCCACTGGCAGGTGAAACTAGGACTAGGGGGCATGGCCTCAAAATAAGGGGGAGCAGATTTAGGACTGAGTTGAGGAGGAGCATCTTCATCCAAAGGGTTGTGAATCTGTGGAATTCCCTGCCCAGTGAAGTAGTTGAGGCTCCCTCATTGAATGTTTTTAAGGCAAGGATAGATAGATTTTTGAACAGTAAAGGAATTAAGGGTTATGGTGAGCGGGCGGGTAAGTGGAGCTGAGTCCTGGAAAAGATCAGCCATGATCTTATTGAATGGAGGAGCAGGCTCGAGGGGCCAGGTGGCCTACTCCTGCCCCTAGTTCTTATGATGAACTCGTGTTGGAGAAGTCTGAAAATCAAAAAAAAGTAACATCTCGGGCACGAAGCCACCTTCTGAGGTCAGGCTCCCCACCCCTCATTCCTGGCAATCAGATTGGCTCGCAGTTCTTTATGGCAGGATTTCCTCTCATGAGGGGGCAGGACATCCCACCTTCAGCTGCTTAGCACCCCTTCGAGCGTGAAATGGTTGCGCAGCACTTGGAATCAGAGGGGATGAGTTCTCTGCCAACTCATCAGATGGTGGGGTCTTGCTTCCCGCCATCTAAATAAGTCAGGCCAGGAAGGGAGAGAGGGAGGGAGAAAGAAACAAGAAGCAGGAGTAGGTCAATCAGCCCTTCGAGCCTGCTCCACCATTCATTATCATCATAGAATCCATAGAATCCTACAATGCAGGAGGCCGTCATTTGGCCCATCGAGTCTGTACCGACCACAATCCCACCCAGGCCCTATCCCATGCATTTACCCTAGCTAGTCCCCCTGACACCAAGGGGTAATTTAGCATGGCCAATCGACCTAACACGCACATCTTTGGATTGTGGGAGGAAACCGGAGCACCCGGAAGAAACCGACACAGATATGGGGAGAACGTGCAAACTCCACACAGACAGTGACCCAAGGCCGGGTCCCTGGCGCTGTGAGGCAGCAGTGCTAACCATTGTGCCACCATGCTGATCACCACCAAATTCAATATCCTGATCCCTCCACTTCCCCCCCATATCTCTTGATCCCTTTAGCCCAAGAGCTATATCTAATTTCTTCTTGAAATCAGAATGTTTAGAGTGTGTACGTGGGGGTGTGTGCAGAAAATAAAACATTAAATATTCCAATTCTGATCAAAATGTTATTTGTGGATCAGTGTGTCCAACCATAAGAAAATACAAATTATTTCTTTTGATCATCCTTGCCCATATTTAAGGTTAAAGAGCTGGAGGAAAATTGCAAATAAAACAATAATGTTCATTTATAGTTTTTTGAATACTGTCCAGATTTTCTGTTCCATTATCTCTGGCTACAACAGCTGGATTTTCCTGTGCTCCCGGCCAGATTCTATATTTGTTTCATTCTTTCTCCTTCCTTTCTCAATGATATATTTTCGCTGTTACGGTTTTCCCCTCCCAGCTCGTCAACAGATGATGCTCAGAATTTATTCTGGAGTGCTGCATTCATCGGCTCATCCTTAACTCTTTCCCATTCATGCTCAGTTTAAATGCTAATTTCTTACAGTGTAAGTACGTGTTCTGCATGCCTGGCTTGGCTGGCACTACCCAGATAAATATCGACGGGATATGGATATTAGTCTGTGATGCTGACACAACTAAAGCAGAAGCAGCAATTTGAGTTAGCCTGCAGCTTCTTCAGCTGATTTCATACCATAGTCTCTTAGAGCAAAGGACAGCATCCAGTCCAGCATGCTGGAGAGGTTTTGCATTTTGAAAGAGCTCGCTAATTTAGTCCATCATCAGCTTTTCTCCCATAGATCCATGTAAAATTGGGAACAAAAGGAGAAAATGCTGGAAATACTCATCAGGTTAAGCAGCATCTGTGGAGAGAAACCGAGTTAACATTGCAGTGACTCTTCATATACAATTAGTCCCCTTCGAGAAAGCATCCCATTGCAATTTAGAAGTGCTTATGGAATCTGGTTCTGTCGTGCATTCCAGATCTTAACAATCCTCTGGGTGAAGGAATTTCTCTTCATCTCCCTTCTTCTTCTGCCAATTATTTTAAATCTATGACCCCCAGTTACCGCCCCACTTGACAGAGGAAACAGTCTTTCCCCCCCCCCCCCCACCCGAACCCCAACCGCTTGCTTTAATAGCTCAATTTTAAATATTTCTAGCAGGACTCCCTTTAACCATCTCAATTCCAAGATGAAAAATCTCTAATCTTTCCACAAAGCTGAACTCCTTCAACTCTAATCTCACCGTAGCAACCTCCTATGTACCTTGTCCAGTGCCAGGACATTCTTTGTAAAGTGTTATGACCAGGATTGCTCCAACTGAAGCAAAAACCAATGATTTGCAAAGGTTCAGCATAACTTCCCTGCTTTGCATTCAGTGCCCTTACTTACAAAGCCAAGTAACCCAGACACTTGAACAGCTTCTCAACTTGTCCTGCCATCTTCAATTAGCGAATATAAGCCCCCAAGCCCCTCCGTTCTTTCATTCCATTCCCACAAAATAGTACCAATTGGATTATTCTGCCTCTCCATGCTGTTTCTCCCTAAGTACATCACATTAAAGTGCATCTGCCATGTGTCCACCCGTTTCATTAGTCTATGTCCTCCTGACGTCTGCTACTGGCCTCTCCGCTACTTACTACATTACCAATTTTTGTACAACGTGTAAATTTTTAAAATTAAAAATGTTTAATTACATTTATTACAAAGAGACAGGTCAACTTGGAGTACTGCTGTGTCACAAATACTGTAGATGTCGGTGTATCAGTCGACCTTTGAAGCCTCCAAAAATGGGGTTGACTTATATGCCGAGTATAAAAATGAACCACTGGCATGGATGTGGGTGGCTGCCATTCTGAAATGCCATCAGCGTTTGATACAAAGACTGGGCATGCCTTAGATTCTCATACACCTTTGCAACACAGCCCATATCGCCTGCATGATCCCTTGCACCCAGCCATAAGGTACTTGTAAGTAAAATGTGCATTTGTGGGTGAAAGATTAAGGCTGACTACTAATGGGAGTATAGCATGCCATGGCTGAAAAGGGGGCCCACTTAAATGGCAAGCATATGGGTCTGAATAAAACAGGGGTCACCTCATATGTCAGGTCGACTTGTACTGCGATTCAGCTTTAGGCTGGAGGTTTAGAAATGTCACTGGATCTGTTCAGTCAAAACACTGCCAGCCATATTCTTATATTAGCAATGTGGAATTCCTGTTTGCTTTCAGTGCAAGAGTTAACATCAAAATAAATTTTACACCAGGTCCTTTTTCCACAGTGTTGATGGAATCTGTACAGGAAATGCCTTTGGATCCAAATTGAATGTTGATAACATTTTTATTTCAGTACAAGTTTAAAAGGGGCATACTCCAAATAAGGAAAAAAATTTGCAGGGTACAGATTATACCATCCTCCCCAACTGACCACAAAGAAATAGTCCGCAAATGTGTAACAGTTGTTTTTTCTAATATCTACTGCTTCAGAAGTGGTGCAAAAATAAAGACAAATCTACAAATCTTCAGGTGCAGATTTCTGTATCTACCCAAAATTCAGATATCAGAAAAATATGAACTTTATTTAAAACAAATGTGTTCTCACTCTGAGCCAGGTGGTATATTTTCAGTTACATTTTACAGCTGGATATTACAAAGTATTCCCTTGCCATCGTAAGTGGCCATCATGTCACAGATAAAGTCATCTCTGATCACACCGCATCCCCGCACCTTTCTGAAACCCAACCCGACTTCATTTTGTGTCCCCATTCACTTATATATGCATTTTGTAAATCATACTGCCTAGCTTTTAGCCCCCATTCACCACATTTCTGCAGCATCTGTTCAACCACATCCCCACCTTAAAGCACCATCAAACCCTGCTCACTTCTGCCAAAACTACTCACTATTCCAGGATCATCCAGGAATGCAAAGATAATCCTAGGCTTCTTTCTTCTACTACAATCCATCTTCTTAAACACCTCTTCCTCCTTCACCTCGATGATAGCCATGATATGGAGATGCCGGCGTTGGACAGCGGTGGGCACAGTAAGAAGTCTCACAACACCAGGTTAAAGTCCAACAGGTTAAGTTGGAAAGACTTAGCTGTAAACACTTGATTACCTGTCAAGACCCGCATTCCAACCACTCTTCACATTCCAATCGGTAATTATCTTGCAATTGTGTCTTTGCCCAAATATGCCATGTTTGTGAACTAACCTCCACTCACCTGATGAAGGAGCAGCGCTCCGAAAGCTCATGCTGCCAAATAAACCTGTTGGACTTTATCCTGGTGTTGCAAGACTTCTTACTGTGCCCTTCACCTCCATCAAGTATGGGGAGCTCATGGACATCTTTCTCACTGAGATTGAGAACATCCGTTCAGCTGCCTCTTCCTCTTCCCTCCCTTTGCTTAGCCAAGTCAAATTTCACTTAATGTCCTCCATACGCCAGCCCTGAACTCTCATTCTTCTCCAGTTTCTCTCCTTTTCCCATCATACCCTCTCCAAACTCACCTTATCCATGGTACTCACCTCCTGCACCCTCGATCCTCTTTCCACTAAATTGCTGACCACCCCGTTTCCCTTCCTGGCCCCAGTTAGCTGACATAGTTAACAGTTCTGTCCGCTCAGATACTGTCCCCTCTCCTTCAAATCTACTATCATCATTCCCTCTTCAAAAAAGGGAACCTGCCCCAGTCCTTGCAAACTAGAATCATAGAATCCCAACAGTGCAGAAGGAGGCCATTTGGCCCATCAAGTCTGCTCCAACCACAGTCTTACCCAGGCCCTATCCCCGTCACCCCACATATTTACCCCGCTAATCCCTCTAACCTACACATCCCGGGACACTAAGGGACAATTTAGCATGGCCAATCAACTTAACCCCCACATCTTTGGACTGTGGGAGGAAACCGGAACGCCCGGAGGAAACCCACGCAGACACGGGGCAATCGTGCAAACTCCACACAGACAGTGACCCTAGCTGGGAATCAAACCCTACTGCCCCATTTCTAACCACCTTTTTCTTGAACATGTGTGGCCTGTTAAATCTGTGCCCATCTTTTCCAGAGCACCATGTTTGAAATCCTCCAAGCAGGCCTCTGCCAAGGTATCAAAATGGTTACCAAAGTCGCAAGCGACATCCCATGTGATTGTAGCCATGGTAAAATATTCCTCCTTGTCCCTTGGGAGTCATATTTGACTCTGAAGTAATCTTGTAAACACATATCTGAATCATCACTAAGTCAGGAAGGTGGAGTTGAGGGTGATATCAGATTAGCCATGAACTCTGAATGGCAGAGCAGACTTGATGGGCCAAATGGCCTACTTCTGCTCTTACGTCTTATGGTCTAACCTATTTGCACCACCTGACTCCGCCCTGCCTCAGTTCAGCAGCTGTGAAACCCTCATCTATGCTTTTGATAACTCTACACTTGACTATTTTAACACATTTATATTCTCAACTTCCACTCTCCATGAAGCTGGATAAGATCATTAAAAGTCTGCTGCCTTTATTTTAACTGAGACCAAGCACTGTTCACCCATTATCCCTGTGCTTGCAAACCTACACTGATTTCCAGTTAAACAAAGCCTCAAATTTAAGCATTTTTATCCATGTTTTCATGGCCTCTCTACTCGAGTGGATTTTCACAGTAACTTCATTGCAGTGTTAATGTAAGCCTACTTGTGACTACTAAATGAACTTTACTCTCTCTGTAACCTTTTCCAGTGCAACAGTTCCAGTTGAGTACACTTTCTCGGACAGTATCTACATTCCTCCACAGTTAATCGCTCCATTGCTGCCTTCAGTTGCCCTGGCCCTAAACTCCAGCATTTACTTCCTAAATCTTGTCAGCACTGCTCCTTCTCTTGCCTTCTTTAAGAAGCTCCTTAAAACCTACCTCTGACCAAACCTTTGGAAATCTGCCTTAATATCCTCTTAGTTGGCTCAATGTCAAATTTTAGATAGAAGACAGACTTGCATTTATGTAGCACTTGTCGCGATCACTCAAAGCACTTCAGAGCCAATGAGGTACTTTGTGAAGCGTCATCGCTGCTGTAATGTAGAATTACATAATGTGATTGGAGCTCAGCAAACTCTCACAGACAGCAATGTGATAATGACCAGATCATCTGTGTGTGAGAGACGTTGACTACGGAATAAATACTGATGTGGAGATGCCAGCGTTGGACTGGGGTAAACACAGTAAAAGTTTTAACAACACCAGGTTAAAGTCCAACAGGTTTATTTGGTAGCAAATGCCATTAGCTTTCAGAGCGCTGCGCTCCGAAAGCTAATGGCATTTCCTACCAAATAAACCTGTTGGACTTTAACCTGTTGTTAAAACTCTTACTGAATAAATATTGGCCAGGCCAGCAGGGATAACCACCCAGGCCGACTTCGAAATAATGCTGTGGGATCTTTCACATCCACCCGAGCAGGCAGGTGGACGCTTGGTTTAATGTCTCATCTGAAAGACAGTGCAGGGCATTCAGTGCTGTACTAGAGTGTCTGAATTAGAACATAGAACATAGAAGAGCTACAGCACAAACAGGCCCTACAGCCCACAAGTTGCGCCGAACATCCCTACCTACTAGGCTCACCTATAACCCTCTATCTTACTAACTTCCATGAACTTATCCAAAAGTCTCTTAAAAGACCCTATCGAATCCGCCTCCACCACCACTACCGGCAGCCGATTCCACGCACCCACCACCCTCTGAGTGAAAAACTTACCCCTAACATCTCCTCTGT
This sequence comes from Mustelus asterias, assembly GCF_964213995.1. Taxonomy (NCBI): domain Eukaryota; kingdom Metazoa; phylum Chordata; class Chondrichthyes; order Carcharhiniformes; family Triakidae; genus Mustelus; species Mustelus asterias. The sequence continues at coordinate 104,489,078 of NC_135814.1, read as the reverse complement.
ACCTACTCCCCAGCACCCTAAACCTGTGACCTCTTGTGGCAATTATTACAGCCCTGGGTAAAAGCCTCTGAGAATCTACTCTATCAATACCTCTCAACATCTTATACACCTCTATCAGATCACCCCTCATCCTTCGCCTCTCCAAGGAGAAAAGACCTTGCTCTCTCAACCTATCCTCATTGTGAGGAAGATCCCCTCTTTGTCCACAGGCCTCTTTGGAGAAGGCTGATCCTAGCAGTAAACACTGACCAATTTGCACTGAAGTCAAACTGACAACAATATAAACAGCAGGTGGTTGTGACTAAGAGGTTCAAACTGTGATTTCCATAACCTCTGGTGTGACTGGCAGCAAAAATACTATAAGGTAGTTAGTGGGATCTGACTTTCATTATCTTCTTATGGAGAGACATGGGGCGGAATTTTACGAGATTTTTTCTAAGTGTCCAGCTAGCATGAAAACAGGAAAATTGCTGATCTGTGTTTCAGGCAAGTCTTCACTCCCAATTTATGCACTCAGTCTTTGAAAATATGGGCAAGGTCACTTGTAGCTGCTAGAGGCAGCTGGCAGAGCCTAATTCACCAGACAGCCAGCAGCTCAAATCACAGCCACAAACTGCGCATGTTCAGGAAAAGCAGAAAAAAAAAGCAGCTCTGCTGACAGACCCCCCCCCCAACCAACCCCGGGCCAGATACAGCCTACCCTTTATTTATATATAGGAGGAAGAGGAGGAGGAGGATGACGATGACAACAAGCAACACCACTCAGGCACTAGAGGGCTGATGGCAGCACCCAGATTTGGGCCCAGGTGCCAGCATGCATGTGGCGCTCAGGTAAGAGTCAGACTAGTTTGCACCAGGGCATCATCACAATGGTGCATAGCGAGTCATCATGTGTGGTGATTAGAGCCTCCATTGTATGCCTGATCCTTGCTGCCACCAGCCCTCCAGTGCCTGGGTGATGTTGCTCGTCGTCATCTTCCTCCTCCTGTTAATGCTGGGCGGCCTCCTCCCCAGCAACATCCGGCTGGTTGGTTCCCACATCTTCCTCCTCCTCCAAAAGGTCTCGCTGCTGCACCAGGTTGTGTAGGGCACAGCACACCACCACAATGCAGGACAATATTAGGGGGCTATACTGGAGGGTCCTGCCAGAGCGGTCCATGCACCTAAACTGCATTTTGAGGAGCCCTATGCACCGCTCCACTATTGAACGGGTTGCAATGTGGGCCTCATTATATCGGCTCTCCACCTCAGTCTCAGGCCTTTGCACAGGCGCCATCAGTCAAGTCCGAAGCAGGTACCCCATGTCCCCCAAGAGCCATCCCTGCACCCTCCTCAAAGAGCTCCGGGACATCTGAACTCCTCAATATGAAGCTGTCATGCACCCTGCCAGGGTGTCTGGCACAGTCGTGCATGATGTTCAGCTGATGGTCACACACCAATTGCACATTTATTGAATAGTCGCCCTTTCTGTTCATGAATCTCCCTGGATTCTTCACTGGGGCCTTGATGGTGACGAGGGTGCAGTCTATAACCCCCTGCACATTTCGCATCCCCACGATGGCTGCGTATCCTGCAGCCCGGGCCTCCGGCTGGGTCTGGTCTGGTCAAATTTAATATACTGGCCAGCCCAGGCATACAGGGCATCTGTGACATCCTTGACACACTTGTGGATGGATGGTTGGGAAATACCACAAAGGTTTCCATTGGCGGTCTGGAAGGACCCGGTGACATAAATGTTCAAGGCGGCCATCACTTTCACAGCCACTGGGAGTGGGTGACTGTGCCCGGAGGTGCCAGGTTCTGAAACAAATGGCACAGGTGTCACACTGTCTCCTTTTAGAGCCGGAACCGTCGGCGGCACATAATGTCCGACAGTTGCTCGAAGGACACTCCCGTGCGGAACTGCCAGGGTCTCCGCTCCCTCCTTCTCCTGCCCCCCTCCCCCAGAGTGAATGTCGGCCACATCTTGCTTCTGGCAGCCGTCTCCCTCTACACCTGCAAGTGGTAAGGCCTGGGCCTCTTTGCCCGCAATTCATCCTCTTGCGGGCGAGTAAGTGGAGCTGAATCCACGAAAAGATCAGCCATGATCTTATTGAATGGCGGAGCAGGCTTGAGGGGCCAGATGGCCTACTCCTGCTCCTTGTTCTTATGTTCCCCGCTCACCCTCACTGATCTAGCGCCTGAATCCGACTTTTATTGAGGAGGTGTTTTCCTGCCCGATCTGGTTGCAGCGAACATGGTGGTTAAGGCAGGTGAGCTGGGAGTGAAGCTCACTAATGACATTGTGATGAATGCAAAAAAATGCAAATTGACATTTCACCCGTTTTGGATGGGCTCCCGATCGCGGATTTCTTTTTGGTTAAATGGGAACGGGTGTGAAAACGGGTGCCATTCCCACTAGTCGCATCTTTCCCACCACAAAACGGGCCCGTGGAGATTGTAAAATTCCACCCATGATGTTGTTTGATGTCTTGTCCCATTCAAATGGAAGGCAAGTTCACAGAGACAGTTGGAGTAAGTAACCTAGTAAGACCAATATTAAAAACAGTAATCCCTTCGTCTATTAGTGCTTGGAGCTTGTCTGAGATCATGAAATTTGGAACTGATTTTGGAATTCTATCCCAAGTAATCTAATGACAGACAGAGCAAGGTTCCACACAACTTTTGATTGTTTGAATTTTCCTATCTACAAAAGCATTATTGTGCTTTAGCCCCCTACCTGATACATGCAAGGTACAGTTTCCCTTTACTTTGTCCAAACAACACATCATAACCCAGGTCTTAAGAGCAGACTTGCACTAGTTAACTTCCTCACTTCTTTCATGTGTCATTGTTGGACCTTTCTGAATAAATGTGTGTCCAAAAGCCAATGTTGACCTGACCCAAGTCATTTCACTTAGTGCCTGTAGGTATGGCAGAGCAATTAGGCTTGTAATCTTTTCATCTGAGCTAGCTTTGAAATCAAAGCCTATATATAACAAAAGGCAGTGTACTAATCAACTATGCCACTCAACTGTTTTTTTTAAATGGACTAAATTAAGTTCTTCATCATTATCAATAAGCTGGTTCACCCCCTCTATCAAAAGGGCAGCACAGTGGTTAGCACTGCTGCCTCACAGTGCCAGGGGCCCAGGTTCAATTCCGGCCTCAGGTCACTGTCTGTGTGGAGTCTGCACGTTCTCCTCGTGTCTGTGTGAGTTTCCTCCGGGTGCTCCCGTTTCCTCCCACAGTCCAAAGATGTGCAGGTTAGGTGCATTGGCCATGCTAAATTGACCCGTGTCAGGGGGATTAGCAGGATAAATATGTGGGGTTTCAGGAGTAGGGCCTGGGTGGGATTGTGGTCGGTGCAAACTCGATGGGCCAAATGGCCTCCTTCTGCAGTGTAGGGATTCTATTTTAAGATATAAAGAAATATGAGCACTATACAGGTGGTGAGTAGTGTAATATGAGAGAAGCCTTTTACTCTTATTCCCACATCATATTTTAACACATGAACTTGACTTACAGGTTCCATCTCTGGCATATCTGGCAGCTGTGAGACTGCTTCCTCCACCACAAACTGCTCATCATCATCCTCTTCCTCTTCAACATTCTTTCCTTTATCCACAATTACATTAGACACAGGCTTTGCACTACCAATTCTGGAAAGGGACAATAAAGCCGGTTAAAATGAAATTGTTTCAAAAATATGTTAAAGTTATGTGAAGCATATGAAGTGCTAATTGACCTACGCGCTATAAATTCTGTAATTTTATGACAGCTATCAAGACAATCAAGAGTAACCAATATTTATTTTTTAAATGTGCAGCAAATGGTTAGCACTGCTGCCTCACAGTGCCAGGGACCCTGGTTCGATTCCTGACTTGGGTCATTGTGCGGAGTCTGCACGTTCTCCCCGTGTCTGCGTGGGTTTCCTCCGGGTGCTCTGGTTTTCTCTCACAGTCCAAAAGACGTGCTGGTTAGGTGCACTGGCCATGCTAAAATGCCCCTTAGTGCAACCGAACAGGCACCAAAGTGTGGCGACCAGGGCATTTTCACAATAACTTCATTACAGTGTTAATGTAAGCCTACTTGTGACACTAATAAATAAAGTACAGGGTATCCTTGAAAATGACCTACTGACCACTCTGTTACAAAAACTATCCCTGCCTATCGGTTAATAGTTGCATGAATGCTCCCTAAAGTCTATTAACTTGAAAGGGTATATAAACTGTATTAACAAAATCATCACGGCACGTGATACTTGGGTTGTCTCACTTCATCAAAGAACCTCACCATTAAATTTAATTCCAACAACTTTCAAATGCTTTTATGCCACATCTCACTCAAGAACCAATTTGCACCCAAATGTCAGAGAGAAATGTAGCTTATTTAAGCTTTGCTTTAGGCTGCACCCAAGAGAGATCCATTACCGTTTATTCATAAACAAATGAAGCGTTGCATTGCCATCCATGTGACAAGTGGGTTTTTGTGTTCATAATGCTGGTCGATGAATCTCACTATTGGGGCTGGTTATTCAATCAAGGGGTTCAAATAATATAATCCAGTAAAGGCAAAGCTGGAGTAATTTACAATTGTCATCTAAATCTTACTGTTCATTGATCACCTTGCAATGAACTGATACCGTATATTGTACTGGCAGAAAATACTTTCCATTCGTGATGTAAAACCCAAGGATTTGCAGGGTTGTGATTTTATTTGCAATGAATTTCCAGGACACCCTCCATATTACAACAATAACAGGGGGAAAATCTACCTTTCTGAAGGCGAGTCTGGACTCTCCTGCTTCTTTATTCTGGGAGGTGCTGGTCTGGCACTTCCTGGTCGAGGTATTCGCCTGCTGTTATTTGATTCACACAAATATGGAAAAAAAAAATAAGTAAGAGTGACAGCAATATGCGAAAAACATTTTTATCTAGTGAGTAGTTAGGATCGGTGATGCAATGCTGGAGAGAGTATTGGAGGCAGAGTCAACCGAGAGCTTCAAAAGACAACTGGATAATTATTTGAAGAGAAAAGGAAAATACAGGATTATAGGGAAAAGATGGGGGAATGGGACCAGGTAAGTTGTTCCTTCAGAGAGCCAGCATAGACACATCAGGCCGAACGGCCTGTGTTGAAAGCATCCTTTTTGATTCTGTTTGTAATTACACAGGAATTAAACAAGTTCCCTCATTGACAATCAAAGCTCAAAAAGTCATTTCTCTGCTAAGCACAAAGGAGGAATGTGTGTATATAACTACACCACATGGCGCAGTAGTTTAAGAAAGTGGTTCACCACCACCTTCTGAAGGCTACTTTGGGATGGGAATAAAAATACTGGTTTTGCCCGAGATGCCCACATCCTACGGTGGAATAAAAAGTCAGGCCACACACAAGCCCTCCATAATCACCTGAGTAAGGTAGCTGGCACGACGGAGTGAACATGGACCAGATACTGGCAAGCACAAGCTAGGAAGCAGTGCTTCAGACATCAGCGATGACCCTTGTGTACTCCATAGCGAGTACTGTGCATCAGTATGGACTAGAAATAGCCACACATTACTTGTTGATGTCCAACTGAACATAGCAATGTGGTGCATCACTGGAACCCTTCAAGTCAACTCCAAGAGCCTGACTGTCCATGCTGTCGCGACCACATCCATTCGCCATAACATTGCAACCTTCCTGGAATTCCAGAGGATTTAGGAAAACAAATGTCATCCCACCCACCAGCACCTTAACAAAGCTCTAAGTTGCACAAGGCATTTTAGACTCACTCACTGAACCTTTGACTATGTAACCTCAAACTTGAAGCTTGAAAAGCTGAATGTGCTTCACAAGAAGTCATGAGCAAATACCTCATGAAAGACCCACACAAAAAAAATACCTGGGCTTCGATCTTCAGTGAAGCTCATGGGTCACTCTAACCTACATCCACACAAGCTATGGCAAATGCGAATATGTGAAGCACAAATGGAGAATAAAGAACTTTCCAGTCTGTAACTGTGGTCTCCCCAGAACACAGCATGGAACACATCATGATTCATAAGCATGAAGGAGGCATCAAAGCAACACACACCACTACTGCTAAAGCAATTAACTATCTTGTCCACTTGAATGCAAAATTAGAGTTGAAACCATATATCAGTCATATGAAAGAAGATTGATTTATCAGCTCTGGATATTAAACGCTCAATATAAAGACATCAAACCTCTGCGCAACTTGGGGAGAAAGCTCATCAGAAATCTCTCCGTTCACTTCAGCTGCATGCTTCTTCTCGATGGAATTGTGGGCAGCTTCAAGATCTGAAAATATTGATACATCAATCAGTAGGGCAGAGCTTCTCAAAATGGAGACAAGATTTTGGGGTTGCAAGCTCTGAACACGTGCTTGAAATTGCACGGTTTTGTTTGAAGTTACAGTTCAAGCTTCCCTTCAAATTTATTCGCATAATCAAACGTAAAATCTTCCATGAACCAGCACAATAGAAGGTAATTGCTTATTTTTTTCACTTGAATTAAAAAACACTCATTAAATAGAAGGCATGGTTTTATTAATACAGCTGAAAATGGATTTGTCATAAGAAACAAGCTTTTTTAACAGGTGTTTAGTTCCCCACCTGAGATTAACTAGAATTTTAATAATTAAAATATTAAAGCAAATTGCTGCGGATGCTGGAATCTGAAACCAGAAGAGAAAATGCTGGAAAATCTCAGATCTGGCAGCATCTGCAAGGAGAGAAAGGAGCTGACGTTTCGAGTCCGGGTGACCCTTTGTCAAAGTTTTCTCTCCTTACAGATGCTGCCAGACCTGCTGAGATCTTCCAGCATTTTCTCTTTTGGTTTTAATAATTAAAAGTTCCTTTAAAAGCCTATACTGAGCAGATTCATTGGTGTAAATCAATCATATCATTACTATTTTTTTTACACATTCCCTCTGGTACATTTGTGCCGAAGCAGTTAAATTTGAAGAGTCTTCTAGAATGGTCATAAATGGGTGCCATTGGTGGAAACTGGCCATGAGCCATTATTTCAGACTCGGGACATGACCAGTTTTGTGAATGGACTGGTTTCCAATTCCAATTTTTAAAACCAGAATTAAAGACCACAGAAATGCAATGTCTGCTCAACTTAACTAGCACATCAAAAACTCTCCCTTGTGTGCTCGTCACCTATTTTAGACAAACTCTGTTTGAAGTGCAGCCTCTACTGTTCCAGCTCAGGCACTCAGCTGGCACTATAACACAGTACTGTGGGAATGCTGTGTCATGATGTGGAGATGCCGGCGTTGGACTGGGGTAAACACAGTAAAAGTCTAACAACACCAGGTTAAAGTCCAACAGGTTTATTTGGTAGCAAATGCCACTAGCTTTCGGAGCATGCTGCTCCTTTTGAGATCTCCCACTCCACCTGACGAAGGAGCAGCATGCTCCGAAAGCTAGTGGCGTTTGCTACCAAATAAACCTGTTGGACTTTAACCTGGTGTTGTTAGACTTCTTATAATGCTGGGTTGTCAGAGGTGCTATATTTTCAATAAGCTGCACAATTGAAGATTCTTTTCAGGTGGTTACAAAAGATCCCATTAATGTTATTTGAGGAGTAGCATGTAGCACTTAAGAGTTCAAGCCAGCATTTCTTCATCAACTACCACCAATAAAAAGTAAGTCATCATTCCTCTCAGGTGATGTCTTTGGAGCACTGTGTGGAAAATCGTTGGTGCATTTCTCCACGTCAAAAGATAATTAAAGTGCCTTGGAATATCCTGAGGATGTGATAAGTTGCAACATCAATGTAAGTTCTTTCTTTGGTATGCAAATTGGGCATCCATTTTGATTACAGAAAGATTGCACAGATGGTAACGAAATGGACTGTCAGTTAGTGCACTTTTGGCAATGTTGCCCGAGTGAAAATGGAACTTCCACATACATACAGACATGCAAATTAAGAGCAGTAGACTATTCGGCCCCTTGAATCCTGTCAGACATTCCAAATGGTTTAAGATCATTTGGAAGTGAAGTTGGGGAGCAAATTCATACACAAAAGGCTTTGGAAATCCAGATTACATTCCAAAGGCTGTGAATACTGGGTCAATTCAAATTTTCTATACTAAAACCAACAGGTTTTTATTTGGTAAGGGTATCCAGGGATGTGACACAGCGACAGGTAACTGATTTTACAACACTGATCGTCTACGAACTAATTCAATGGTGGGTCTGTTCAAGAGGCATAATCTACTGCAGTTCCTTTATTCGATGTCATGGGAATTTTTAACTTTTGCCTTCAATTTCTACCTTCTCATTTGAAGAAAGGAATTTCAATGGTGTGGGACTGAGCATTTTGCAGCATTAAAGTGCAAGCTCAAATAGAACTGGGGATTCAACCCACATCTCCTGACTTGTGAGAATTTGACCAAATGAATGACATTTTCAGATGCACAGCATAATGCATACACCATATCAGGAGAGGGGAACTCAGAATGTCCACTGTGTTTCCCTTCATCTGTGCAAAAAGCAAGATACCAGACATTTAAATCAGTGACCTTACAATATTTTTTAATTCCAGTCCTAAACAAAGAGGAACAGCCAATGCTGAAACTTAAGTACTTACCTCCTTCTGTATCAGACTCATCTGCAAAGTAAAAATAGAATATACTCCAGTGAGATACTTGGATCATTAGTTTCATTTTCAACTTCAAACCCAAAAACCAAAAACACAACAAAATTATTTAGAATTCATTATCTAAACAATGGAAAGCGCACATAAGGACAGGCGTCAAATCAGGTGATGAATAATTGATACGTTTAAGGGAGATCTGTATCCAATTAAAAACACTCCCATTACAGTGACAGCTTTCTCAAATGTAAGGGAATTCTCAAGAAATGATGATCTCCATTTTCCTGCCAAAAGCCCTAAAATAAAATTCAGGTCACCATGGCTCTTTTGAGAGTGGCAAATTTGTCCACAATTCCTGCTCCTAGCACTGTACAAAGAGACAAGCAGCATGGGAACAAAACACTGCAGCCTACTGTGACTAACTTTTTTTGATGTCTGTTCCATCTTTAGTTAGGGCATTTTCGTGGTTAAAACCAAGTTTGAGATCCTTCCATCTACAAAGGTTGATGGGCATGCAGCAACAGATCCATTTCAGATGGGGTCCTTTCACGTGGCCGATGCTGATGGCAGAAGAGACCAATCATTGAGAGGCAGGTTCTGCCACAGGTGCTGCACATGAATCTACCAAGTGTTATTGTGGGCTGATGATGTCATTGGGATCTGTTGCCAAGACATTGTAGCCACCGCTCATTGCCGTGGTGCACACCAGCCCACAGGAAGAGTCGCCATTTTCCTTTGTTGTCAGCTAGTGACTTCCAGCTGCAATGATCAATGTCTTGGGTCTTCCTGTCACACTTGTCTCACTGAAATAGAGGACCATCTTCCATCCATGTACCCGAGCCAAAGGAGCCACTTCTGTTGGCTGTGTGCTAACAAATAGGGAGCTCTATCTTTGAGAGGACTGCCACTTTGGTGATTTTGCCCTGTCACAATATATACATCATGCACTGCAGACAGCAGAGATGGAAATCATTGAGCCTCTTTGCTTGATAGCTATAAGTCTCTCATGTTTCACAGTCATACAGCAAGGTGCTGAGAGCACAGGCCTCAAATTACCAGCCGAGTCCTAAGAGTCAGCTTGATGTTATTCCATGAAGGTGTCAGCAGTTGGCCAAAGGTGGTAGCTGCTCTCCCTTTGCATGAATCGAGATCTACATCAACGGACAGATCGTCTGTCATTGTGCATTCCAAGCAGCAAAATTTGCTAACTATTACCAGTGGAGTCAATGTAGTCAAGGGTGAAGATGCAACACCTCATCCCATGACCATGGGTAAAATCATTGTTAAAGCCACTTTAGAAAAAATGTTTTGATACAATAACACAGGACAATGTGACAGTAGTGATTAGCCGAGCAGCAGAGCATCCTGGCATTTTGATTAATATGTGATATATTAATCAATGCTATTGTCATTGTATGTAGAGAGGCAGAACTTAGTTTTGTGTATATATACACATACAATATATATCCTTTTCATTCTTGCAAATAAATTAGAGAACAGAAAGATGTACAGGGCAAAGACCACAGACAAAATAATAACTATTGTTTTAATTGAGTCAAGTGAGTCCAGAATCAAAAGTCCAATGTTGTATTCTTTCAGAGTCGGCAGGCTGAAGACGGATGCTGGATAATGCACTTTTTCAGTAATGATCACTTGCATGATGGGATAGGCACATGGAGATGATTTTGCCTTGAATGTGCTGGTACAGAAGTTTAGAAGTTTCCATAATAATAGTGTAGATGGTGGGGTGAGTGGGCGGCGCAGGAAATTTCAACCAGGACATAGCTTAGCTGATGGGAGACAACAGGCAGGATAACAGGTACTCCGCGCAGGGGGTTGTCATGGGATATGACTCCATTTCTCCACTTTGATCTGGACAAAGGATGTGTATTCATTTGTCCAGATCCTTCAGATAGGTAATGTTTCAGCCATTAGTCATTTCATAGGAGATTTCAGGATTATTTGTCCAATCAGGCAGGTTGTCTCTGTCGGCTGGGTCTCCACTTAGTGGTGTAAACAGCCTTTATACAGTTCCTTTGGATTTTCCCAAGCACTCGCCAATGTGTTTGATGGTGGACATGGGGGGAATTTATGGCAGGACGCCCAGAAATCGGTTTCACACAGGTGTTAATTTACAACAGGATCTTCCACTGGTGTCTGCCATGGTAGGTTGGAAAACCTTCCAGAGGCCATGTGAACATAAGTTGCATTCCTCTAATGGGATGTGGATGAAGGCCCAATTCCCCGTGCCAGATTCTCTGCAATGCTGGAGAGAAAACATGCTAGCGGGAAACACATTCGGAACAATCTGGCATGCAGAGATCGGGACTCATCTGGTAAATGCCTGGGACTGCCTCTGAAGTTTAGTAGGTGGGTTGCCCACAACTCTGGAACACCACAGCAGTGGGTGGGAGGAGCATCTACAGGTGGACCTTCCAGATTAGATATCCTGGAGGGGGTCCATCTTCCAGCCTCGGAATGTTCCTGGAGATCCAATTTTTCATTCTCAGGGGGTCCATCTTCTGGTCTCAGAGTGCTCCCAGAGATCTATATTCATCTTCACGAGGCCCGCCTTCTTTCTTCAATAGTGAGTCAGTGATGTTGGACACCTTTTCAATATGGCATCGAACACGACAGCTGATTGCACGCCATGCAGGTCTGCCCCGCCACTGAACACAACAAAAAGCACCCAGGTGCATAATGAATGAAGTCGGGGCCAGACGATTTGGCATGTTTCCCTTCAGGCCGCTGCAGTGGGGAACACTCCACGTTCCAGGCTGCCTTGGCACGTAGTCTCAAAACGCGAGAATGTCACCTTTTTTTGCTCACTGCAGGCTTTTTAATTTGCAGTGCATAGGAACGTGTACGTGAGTTACGCGATGGAAACATTTCATGCTATCTTAGCACACTGAACTATTTATTTAAATCAGGTTGCAGTCTATGCTCAGCTACTCGAAGAATGAACTACAAGTTAAAATTAAAATGGGACGAAATTCATTTTTCATTTAAACATTTGTACACTAAAATCCCACCGCATAATTTGGAGACTGTCCTTAATTTTGCATTTTAAGGATATTTAACAAGAAATTTCCAATTATTTAAATGATAAATAGTTTAATTTTAGCTTAAAGCTAGTAGCGTTACAGAATTATCTACTCAGTTTGCTAGCTATCACTATTCAAAGTCTATTCAGAGGTCAATCTGCCCCTTCAATCTTACCTAACTTGTTTATAATGGTTTCTTTCTCAGGTTTTTGCTCTAACATCTCTTGCTGACTAACTGATGTGTTAGATTCTCTCTCTTCCTCTGACAGTGACAGAAAGAATAAATCAGTGTTACAAGCTGCTCTTAAAAATATTCCATCATACAATTTTAACATTAAAAACAAATCTATTGTCTAGCTGTCAACATATTATTTTGAAGGGTTGAGCAAAAGCAGAACACATCAGTATGCCCCCCAAATAAATGGCATAATGCTTGCACAGATTTAAAGTAACTGTCTGTCTTTCTGACAGAGTTTGTAGTTATTCGGCACACAGTTCTTACATAGTAAGTTCACAATTCTAATCAGACTGTCCAGGGGAAGTACTTGTGCATTGGAAGAGGAAGATTTCAGACAAGGCAAACACATAATAATGCACTTAACATTTTGGGCTTAAGCGCAAGAAAGCAGGTATCTTGATTGATCTCTTGTTCGGGGGCAGCGCATGCCCTGGGATAGCATATAGTCAATATATAGACACAAAAATACATAAGTTGAGTTTGACAACTTATTACATACATTGTGGGTTTTGCATAGCAGCATGCTCACTTTTGCAAACTGCATGTGTAATTCTGGTTACTCTACAGCAGGTCACAGCTATGGAAGATGTTGAACTCGAGGATGCTGTGTGCACTTGTCAAAAGGTCACAAAGGGAAGGTTCCATTTATCAACAGCCCCAATAACACTCTGTCTTAGACCGCAGGACAAAACAAAATACTGCAAATTATCACTGGCTTCACTATAAAGTGGATCAAAATCCAGCATAAGCTCAATGAGGAACTAAGACGTACATAGACTGGTGAATGCTGAGTTGGTGGAAATGAGGTAAGGTGGCATGGATGGTGAAACAATTTTCTTCTCCACGCCCCCTTCATCTTCATACTTCCCAATAGTTTGACTTGCCAAAGATTTTAAAACTATGTCAAGCTTCTGTAACCTACAACTGGTGTGTTGAAAAATACATTTTACAAGAGTTAACAAGCTGGCCATTGCATTTGCATTATCGCTAGACTATTAATCCAGAAACTCAGCTAATGTTCTGGGGACCCAGGTTCGAATCCCACCCATGGCAGATGGTGGAATTTGAATTCAATTTTTTAAATCTGGAATTGAGAATCTACTGATGACCGTGAAACCATTGTCGATTGTCGGAAAAACACATCTGGTTCACTGGTGTCTTTAGGGAAGGAAATCTGCCGACCTTACCTGGTCTGACCTACATGTGGCTCCAGACCCACGGCAATGTGGTTGATTCTCAACTGTCCTTTGAAATGACTGAGCAAGCCATTCAGTTCAAGGGCAACCAGGGATGGGCAATGAATGCTGGCCTGACCAGAGACTCCCATGTCCCACGAATGAACACAAAAATATAAGCAGTCCAGGTTTCTAAAGACAAATTTCTTCTCTCTCGAAAGTAATTTTACTATCTGTGCCTTTCAAAATAAATACTTTATTTTTTTAAACACGTCAGTGCAGCTTCCAATTTTGTGCAACTCTCAGTTTCAGAAAGATTTGCAAGAGGGAGGCCACTCAACTCATCTCCCTGTCCATAGCACCTCATCTCATGAAGGATTCCAGAATTGCTGCTGTCCCTACCCTTCACAAAGGATGAGAAGGTTATTGATCACACACATTATGATAACAAGCATGAAACATTTCTAACCTGCATGAACTATGGATGCTAGAATGCATTACAGCATTTTTTGTTAGGTTAGGGTTGTTTACAGTAAAGCTTCATACCTTCAACACCTGATTTTGGTTTGCGTCTTTGGCCCTTTGCTGATGACGGTCTGGGTATCCTCACAGGACTCTCACCCTTCAAAATAAAAATGATTATGAATTCACAGGCACTGCAGAAAGACCAGATCACAATTCCATTAGGTCATCATCACTTATTGAAAGCCAGCCTAATTCTAGATGTTTACAATACATCATAGTCAGTGAAAAACAATATATAGTGACACATTTGATTCAACAGTATAATTGTAAGGTTAGCTTCTAACCCGGTGTTGAGTGGAGATATTATTCATCTGCAATGATTAAGGTATAATGGGAGTTAAGTCAAAGTCCATTCCACTGTTTTTTCCCCCTCAGGTGTTACACAGTAATCCAACACTTAAAAATGGAGTCTGCGATATGAGTGCACATTTTTATAGAAGCCCTACAGTGCAGAAGGAGGCTATTCAGCCCATCAGGCCTGCACTGACAACAATCCCACCCAGGCACTATTCCTTAGCTCCATATACTTACCCTGCTAGTCCCCCTGACACTAAGGGGCAATTTAACAATTTAGCCAATCAACCGAACCCATACATCTTTGGACTGTGGGAGCAAACAGGAGCACCCGGAGGAAACCCACGCAGACATGGGGAGAATTTGCAAAATCCACACAGACAGTGACCCAAGGCCGCAATTGAACCCAGGTCCCTGGTACTGAGAGGTAGCAGTGTTAGCCACTGTGCTGCCCCCATAAGAATACATTCTTGCCAACTCCACTTTTAGACAGTTTCGCTTTAAAGCCCATGCATTGGCCAAATGGACCAAGATGCTCCTGCGTTTTGATCGCAGAATCTCCTGTTTACTAGACAGGTGCTTTACCCAACTAAGCCATGGCGCCAGCCATTTCTGACAGGGAGTGCACAGGATACCATTCGTAAAGGAGTGTGCACCTAACAACAACAACTGACTGTGACGTCGGTGTACCTTTAAGAATTTTTTTTGAATTATGTTCTCTGCAGTTGGAAGCAGGCCTTTTCAGGTTTTTTTTCTCGTTGTTGCCAGGCCATCTACTAGAAGTCCTTTTATTGCTAGTTCAATGGCTTAAATGGGGTTTTGTCTATTTTTACTCTGGGATCTTTTATGACCTTGCATTGTGAGGGGGTAGATTGATTGACAAATCAATGTCAGGTGGTTCCTCCCCAGGAAAATATTTAAGGATTCATTTTCAGTTTTAGTTTAGAAGGGAGTGGACATCAGGCTGAAAGCAGTATTTCTCTCTCTCTCCCTGGTATTGGAAATTCTGCTGGTTAGCTGAGAGTAAGGCTTCTTGCCTTCCTCGTGTGGAAAATCTGCTGTTGAGGTTGGCTTGACTAGAGTCACCCTTGTGTTCTGGGAAGCTGTTCTGACTTCAAACTGTTCTGGGTGTATCCAGAGGGCTGCTAGAAGTTACAAGGCTGAGACTTCAGGGTTTCAATTCTCCAACCAAAGGACTGAAGCTGTTCTGACTCCAAGCTTGTCTGTGTGCCTCAAGAGAATTGCAGCATTCAACCAAAGGGCTGAACTCCAGTATCACGTGCGCATTAGTCTTTGCTGTGTTAAACCTGTAGCAAAGGTTTTGTTTCTGGAATTTGTTTCCTTGGAACGGTGTTTCGCTGTTAAGGTTGATACTCTATCATGATTGTTTTTCTCTTGTTTGGAATTGGTAAAAGATATTGCTAATTTTCTTTCCATACACGTTAACTGTATCCTTAAATAAACTTTGTTTGATTAAAGCTCCCTAGTGGGAGCCTTTCATACCTGAAGTGAAATATCTCTTGCTTACCCTAGCCAAATTCAAAGTGCAAAACTTATGATCCAGGCGGTCTTCATAAAACATTTTGGAGTTTCTGACCTGAATTATAACATTACATTTGTACTGCACCATTCCAAGAAAAACACCGCAAGGTGGGCATCACAGGAGACATTATAAAGCAAAACACAGAGTTACAAAAGGAGATATTAGGGAAGGTGAGCAAAAACTTGATCAAAAAGATAGGTGTGTGGCAGCAGAGTCAAGGAGGAAAGTGGGGTAGAGAGGTGGAGAAGTTTGGGGAGGGAATCCCAGAGTTTAGGGTCTTAGGTAGCTGAAGGCCTGAGCACCAATGTGGTACAACAGAAATTGTGGATGCTCTAGATGCTAGGAATGGATTAGAGAAAATGCAAGTATCTCAGAATGCTGTAGGCAATTCAGAAAAAGGTAGCAGTGAGGATTCGGGGCATTCAAAAACAAAGTGAGAATCTTAGAATTGAGGATTTGCTGAACTGGAACCAGCAAAGGTCAGGCAGCACAGGGATGATGGATGAACAGAAATTGGCATAGGCTAGGATAACCTTAAGTTTAGAGGGTAGAATTTGGAAGCCCAGCCATGAATGCGTTAAAAAGTCAAGTCAAGAAGTAATAAAGTCGTCAATGAAGGTTTCAACAACAGATGAGCAGAGGCAGGAACAGAAACGGGATGTGATGTTACAGAGATGGAAATAAATGGTCTTAGTGAGAAGCCATTGCAAGTGATTCTCTGTCTACGATTAGATAGGCAAGAATGGAACCAGATGAGTTCAGTCCCACCAGCTGGATAGCACCAGATTTGTAAGCCACTCACAGTCTCTTCGATTAAGCACACAAGAATCTTAGCCTGTATTTGATTGCTACCAAAACAAAACTCACACATCAATCCACACCTTGGTCAGCTAAATATTCCACCTCTGATATAAGTTGAAAGAGAGACTCTGGAATATGTTGAGTATTTCCCATACCTTGGCAGATATCTCTCCCAAAAGGCCACCATCAACTAGAAGATCCAACACCATATCAGCTGTGACAGCTCAGCCTTCTACAAACTACAGCAACAAGTGTTTGACTATCAAGACCTCCAGAAGTCCTTGCATATAGAGCAGCTATCTACTCCTGTACTCCAGTGAGACTGACACTGTGCTAAGAGCTTGAGAAAAATTACATCAGGAACATTTCCGCCACATGCTCGAGGTTCAACAGGAGGACTGTTGAACAAATGCTCTACTTGGCGTCAGCTCCACAAGCTCTCAGACAAAATTGAAATATCAACTTTGATGGACTAAATGCTGGGCAAATGGCCCAAAAGCATCTCACCCCGGAGGGTCTTGTTTTCTCAACTCTCAAATGGCCAATGTTCCAGGAGAGGACAGAGAAATGATTTGAAGACACCCTGAGGCTCTCAAAGCACAGCAGCATTGACATTGGAGCAACAACTTATCCATCAAGCTGCATCATTCCTAGAATCACAATATCAGAATGATGAGGCAAAGTGGCAGCAGAGAAGGAAAGAAACTCCCACTTTTATGTAGGACATCCATCCCCCCACATGCCCAAAGATCCGTGGATTGGGAATCGACATGTTCAGTCAAATGAAGACTCATGGCAGAAACCTGCGATTCTGGGTAAACTTCATCCTCGAACCGAGGGCCATTCAACTGCGATGTAATGCACCACAACCAACATCTGTCTACTGAACAAGACTTAGCCACTTACAACACGGCTTATAACTTTAGTCTGGAACTCATACACATGTACACAGCAGACACACAATGGGAACCAAGCTTCCACAACAAACATTATAGAGAAGATAACTGGTGTTTAAGCATTGCTTCTACTGCCAGGAGGAGGTTTGCAATACTCTGAATGGGGATCAAGATTTGATGTGGAGATGCCGGCGTTGGACTGGGGTAAACACAGTAAGAAGTCTCACAACACCAGGTTAAAGTCCAACAGGTTTATTTGGTAGTAAAATCCACTAGTTTTCAGAGCGCTGCTCCTTCGTCAGGTGAGTGGGAGTTCTGTCCACAAACAGGGCACATAAAGACACAAACTCAATTTACAAAATAATGGTTGGAATGCGAATCTTTATAGGTAATCAAGTCTTAAAGGTACAGACAATGTGAGTGGAGAGAGCATTAAGCACAGGTTAAAGAGATGTCTCCAGACAGGACAGTTAGTGAGATTTTGCAAGCCCAGGCAAGTCGTGGGGGTTACAGATAGTGTAACCCCCACGACATGAACCCAAGATCCTGGTTGAGGCTGTCCTCATGTGTGCGGAACTTGGCTATCAGTCTCTGCTCAGCGACTCTGCGTTGTCATGTGTCGTGAAGGCTGCCTTGGAGAACGCTTACCCGAAGATCAGAGGCGGAATGCCCGTGACCGCTGAAGTGTTCCCCAACAGGAAGAGAACACTCTTGCCTGGTGATTGTCGAGCAGTGTTCATTCATCCGTTGTCGTAGCGTCTGCATGGTCTCCCCAATGTACCATGCCTCGGGACATCCTTTCCTGCAGTGTATCAGGTAGACAACGTTGGCCGAGTTGCAAGAGTATGTACCGTGTACCTGGTCGATGGTGTTATCACGTGAGATGATGGCATCTGTGTCGATGATCCGGCACATCTTGCAGAGGTTGCTGTGGCAGGTTGTGTGGTGTCGTGGTCACTGTTCTCCTGAAGGCTGGGTAGTTTGCTGCGGACAATGGTCTGTTTGAGGTTGTGCGGTTGTTTGAAGGCAAGAAGTGGGGGTGTGGGGATGGCCTTGGCGAGATGTTCGTCTTCATCAATGACATGTTGAAGTCTCCGGAGAAGATGTCGTAGCTTCTCCGCTCTGGGGAAGTACTGGACGACAAAGGGTACTCTGTCCACCGTGTCCCATGTTTGTCTTCTGAGGAGGTCGGTGCGGTTTTTTGCTGTGGCGCGTCGGAACTGTCGATCGATGAGTCGAGCGCCATATCCTGTTCTTATGAGGGCATCTTTCAGCGTCTGGAGGTGTCTGTTGCGATCCTCCTCATCTGAGCAGATCCTGTGTATACGGAGGGCTTGTCCGTAGGGGATGGCTTCTTTAACGTGTTTAGGGTGGAAGCTGGCGAAGTGGAGCATCGTGAGGTTATCCGTGGGCTTGCGGTACAGTGAAGTGCTGAGGTGACCGTCCTTAATGGAGATTCGTGTGTCCAAGAATGCAACCGATTCCGGAGAGTAGTCCATGGTGAGTCTGATGGTGGGATGGAACTTGTTGATGTCATCATATAGTTGTTTCAGTGATTGTTCACCATGAGTCCAAAGGAAGAAAATGTAATCGATGTATCTAGTGTATAGCATCAGTTGAAGATTCTGTGCGGTGAAGAGGTCTTGTTCGAACCTGTGCATGAAGATGTTGGCATATTGAGGTGCGAATTTGGTCCCCATGGCTGTTCCATGTGTCTGGATGAAGAACTGGTTGTTGAAGGTGAAGACATTCTGGTCCAGGATGAAGCGGATGAGTTATAAAATTGCATCTGGAAACTGGCAGTTGTCGGCGTTGAGTACTGAGGCAGTTGCAGCAATGCCATCGTCATGGGGAATGCTGGTGTAGAGTGCCGAGGCATCCATTGTGACGAGGAGTGCTCCTGGTTCAACTGCTCCATGTGTGCTGAGTTTCTGTAGGAAGTCCGTAGTGTCGCAACAAAAGCTGAGGGTTCTTTGTACAATGGGTTTCAGGATGCCCTCGACGTAGCCGGAGAGGTTCTCACACAGGGTCCCATTGCCCGATACGATGGGACGGCCGGGTGTGTTTGCCTTGTGTATCTTCGGGAGGCAGTAGAGATCTCCAACGCGGGGAGTACGTGGGATGAGAGCATGGAGGGTGCTCTGAAGGTCCGGATCAAAGGTCTTGATCAGTCTGTTGAGTTGACGGGTGTGTTCTTTCGTCGGATCTGCGGGTAACTGTCTGTAGTGTTCCTCGTTGTTCAGTTGTCGGTACACTTCTTTGCAGTAATCTGTTCTGTTCAGTATGACGATGGCCCCTCCTTTGCTGGTTTGATGACAATGTTGCGGTTGGTCTTGAAAGTGCGGATGGCGTTGCGTTGTGCTTGGGTGATGTTCGGGACTGTCTTGAGAGTGCGGCTGATGAATCTGGTGTTGACGCACCTCCTGACAGCTTGGGCATACATGTCAAGCCGAGGGCAGCGGCCTTCCGGAGGAGTCCAATTCAACTCTTTCCTCTTAGGTTGGCTCTCTCTGTTGGCTGTTCCGGTTCATTGGCTGTCTCATTGTGTTCGCTGTTGGATCAAGATTTGTGCATGCTACACAATCCTGCAATCCTTGCCGCCACCTATTGGGCAATAACCTTATGAGCAAGGACACAAGGAAGAGGACAAAAACAAGGACAAAAAACGCAACTGGAAGTGGAGGAAGACCGAGAAGAAAAGGAAGCTATAACATAGACAAGCCCCTTAGGTCTGGATCTACATGATGAAATAATTCATGAGCAGTAACCTCCACTACACCTCCCCATTCACAAATATCCCATACTCCTTACCTTTCCACTTAGCACCAACCATCACATTGTCCTCAAAATAAAAACCAAATTTCAAAATAAATTTACAAATTCAATTATTATGTATATCTTGCATTTGTCTTTGTCTATCCGAGTTCCCCCGTCCTGGTTGCTCCCCCAGTAGCTGCAGCCTAGGTGATGGAAGCCTGCTGACCTTCAGTTGTCAAGATGGGCCTTGGAAGGTGATCTTGGGCAGTTCTTGGTCCAGACGGTCCAACTTCAGACTGCACACATCAGGCTGGGCTGCAGGCATGGACAGATCAGGAATGCTGCCATCCTGACAAAGAACAGCAAGTTCTTTCTCAATAGAGTTACTACCACTCTCCTGGGGAGGCACTTCCACAATCCCACTGAACTTTTGGATAACAAATTGATGGAATGCTACGATGCCCTGGAAACCTTTTTGATTGTGGTATCCTGAGCCATGGTGACAGTCATCTGAACATCACTGCAGCACTCAGACCGGAGAAACTGTTTGCGCTGCAATGGAAGCTGTGACTTTGCCCGTTAGATCCTGAATCATTGTGGATTCCACAGGTACACTGATGGAGGTGAACACCTTTTCCATGTTAGAAAGCTCTGCGCCAACTCAATGCTAGACCTCTCCATGTTCGGCAGATTGCTCAGCGCAGCCAGGATTTTGGTTATGTGGACACATCAGTCTTCTTCTGTAACCAAGTGCATCGAAGCCCTCATTCGAGCCTGCTGCAACACAATTCACATGTGATTTTGTCCTCCAGCAAACTGGGACATATTCCATCATACTTGTGTCTGGTGCCTCACCATGTGCAGATTCTTCCTCTCTCCCAGCCACCAAAATATGAGCAATGTCAGTCTCTGACCTTGCAAGCTACAGTGATGATGGGCTGTCACCTCCACTGCCCTTTTTCTCAGTTAGTTGTGATTTGTAAATTCTTGGATATCTGAAAGAGAGGGAAAGGGTGGGATTTTCTGCAACCCCACAGCGTGTTCGCAGCGGTAGAATCAATCTGTCATTGGCTGGTGGCAGGATCTTCCGGTCGCTGTCAATGGGGTTTCTCATGGTAAGCACCTCCTGCCGCCAGGAAACCCGCCACGGAGGTTCGCCATCGGTAGGACCGGAAGATCCCACTGACGGGAACAGTTGGAAAATTCCGACCAAAGGGTTCAGTTGCAATAAGAGAATATAAGAAGTGCATGCATACATGCATACACCAATGCACCTTGTAAGCCAGATGAAACATTCATACAAGGGGCTAAGCAGGAATGGGGAGGTGGAGTGAGAGCAGAGCAGGAATGGGATGGGGGGGGGAAAGAGGCGGGGAGTGAGGGCAAAGCAGGAATGGGGAGGGGGAGGAGTGAGAGCAGAGCAGGAATGGGGGAATCGAGGGAAAAGCAGGAATGGGGGTGTGAGAGCAGAGCAGGAATGGGAGTGTGAAGGGAAAAGCAGGAGTGGGGAGATCAATGGAAAAGCAGGAATGGGGGGGATCTCGGACAAAACAAGAATGGGCGGAGTGAGGAAAAAGGTTGCCTTATCTTTTAAATTAGCTCTCAAAATAAACATCTACATGAAATGTGTAAATAGTGCTATACCTTTGTTCCAGGAATCTCAACTACTTTATCCTGCTTGCAATAATTAAAATAAAAAATATTAAATTGTGAGCAAACAGAAAAAATCCCAAACTATTTCTATTACAAACTGCAGTAGTACAAATACCAAAATTAAATTTTTACAAAATAATCCTTGCCAATCATTTAAAGTACATACTGAAGGAATATTTCAAGGAGGTAAATGCAGCACTATACCATCACTAAAAGCTGGGAGATTATTGAAACCCAGAAGTCAATATCACATTAGTCTTATTTTAGAAATAATGACCCAACAAATTCTTTATTAGGGAGCAATCCATCAAAATAGCTCACCAAGTTAAAAATCCCCAAAAGAAAGAACCCCCATCACCTAATCTTAAGAAAATAAAATAAAAATGTTTTTAATTGCATCTTGTGGTAGGTGTGAATAGTCAATGCCATATTTCCTTTACTAACTAACATGAAAAAGGACATGAATAGACCAGAGGATTTATCGATCCTGAACCACCCCACATGATAAAACCTGCACAAATCATTCAGCCTTCCCACCTTACGCTCCTCTGTGCAGCCAAACAATCAGCCGCAATAAAAGATTTTAGAGTTTCAGAAAAAGTAATACTGGGATTTTTCGCCATGAATCCCACAGGTAATCAAGCAAACCTCAGGAGTCCGCAGCGCAGTTATTGTCAATCTTGCCATCTTTCAAGTTGTATCCTGCTTGCAGGAACATATCCAGCTCCATTTTGAATGGCGTACAGTATTCACATTCTTTGTCGTGCTTACAAAGTCAATGCCACCAATTTCTTCATGCAGGCACTGAAATTACATTTTGGCAGTGGTTTTCTGGCAACCCACCTTTACGAAAGGATATTATTAAACTAAACTAGAACGAGTGCAGAAAAGATTTACTAGGATGCTACTGTGACTTGACGATTTGAGTTCTAAGGAGAGGCTGAATAGATTGGGACTTTTTTTCTCTGGAGCGTCGGAGACTTGGGGGTGATCTTATAGAGGTCTATAAAATAATGAAGGGCATAGGTAAGGTAGATAGTCAACATCTTTTCCCAAAGTTAGGGGAGTATAAAACTAGAGGGCGTAGGTTTAAGGTGAGAGGGGAAAGATACAGAGATGCAATTTTTTCACCCAGAGGGTGGTGAGTGTCTGGAACAAGCTGCCAGAGGTAGTAGTAGCGGCGGGTACAATTTTGTCTTTTAAAACACATTTAGACAGTTACATGGGTAAGATGGGTATAGAGGGATATGGGCCAAATGCAGGCAATTGGGACTAGCTTAATGGTAAAAACTGGGCAGCGTGGACAAGTTGGGCCGAAAGGCCTGTTTGAATGCTGTAAACCTCGATGACCATCCCTTGTGACCCACTGACCAGGAAGCTTCAGTACCGCTGCGCAGTTGCAATCTAAACAGGATTTACTGTACATTTAAAAATACACCTTCTTACCTTTCCCTTCCATAAAGTGCACATAATTTGTATTGTATCAGGAAATACTAAGCTTTTCCTCTTTATGCTGACTATGTCATTGTCTGAATCAAGAGATCCTCATTGTCATACCGCCTCCTATAAAAAGTGTGCAATAAACAGAACATCCCGCTTTCATTTGAACAGGATCACTGAACACCTCGCGATGCTTTGAACACATCTCGCCATGTTTTGAACAGGATCACTGAGCATCTCGCCATGTTTTGAAAAGGACAACAGAACCTCCTGTGTTTTTTTAAATCAGATATCTGGTGACACATTTCAACATCCCCCATTTTTTAAAAACCCTGCGTTATAGCACTATGTTGCTGACTCAATCCTCTACTCATCAGCCAATAGCACCAGCTTGGGTGAGATGGGCCAAATGGCTTCCTCTAAATTACCATTTTTATGACTCTATACAGCTGTAACAACAGAGCATTTCCGAAGGTTAACTTGCTTTCTTTCATGTGTCAGCAGAGGGTAAATGGCCAGCACTCTGACTGAAGGCGAGCAGACAATCTAAGCTGACACCCCAGTGAAGTACTGAGGGAGTGTTGCCCTGTTACAGGTGCCATCTTTCAGGTAAGACTTTAAGCCAAGACCCCCTCAGGTGGGTGTAAAAGATTCTATGACACAATTTGAAGCAATTGTCCTGGTCATAGCCTGTGCGTGCATTCATTTCAGTATCTGTGCAGAGAACCGCCTCTTCTCTGCCCTCATTGCAGCAGTGCAATTTTACACTGCATTTACACTTCACAAAACTGGCCTTTGATGGAACAGACTGCCTCCAATGTGGAAGCTCAAACAGCTAAGGAAATGAGTATTTGGGGATTAGGTTCTCAAGCCCAAGATTAAGGTCATGGTTTACTGGGCAGTAGTGATCCCTGCACTCTTGTATGCTTTGGAGATTTAAACAGCCTACAGTCGACACCTCAAAGCCTGGAGAAATATTACCAGCAGTGCTTTTGCAAGATCCTCCCAATCCAGTGGCAAGAAAGATGGTCCAACAGCATTACCTTCTCCCAATCCAACACGAAAGCGCTAAACGCTCAAAAACAGCTCCATTGGGTAAAACAGATTGCTCATTTACCTAACACCAGACTGGCTATTCACCCAGCCCTTATTAACATTACAAAAACAGCAAATGCTGGAAAATGTCAGCAGGCCTGACAACATCTGTGGAGAGAGAATAGAGCCAACGTTTTGAGTCTGGATGACCCTGGCAGATGCAAAAAAAAACAAACAAACAAGGAAAAAACCTGCAGCAAATTCAGGAGAAACTTACCCCCCCCCCCCCCCCCCCCCGATGCCTGTTACCTTTGCTCTCCTGTGGTTGCAAACACACGCAGCTTTGCTGCACTTTTGCCATTGGGATGTGAAATGCAATTATGCCATTTCTATTACAAAACAACCAGCTAAACAGGGTACTCGAAGAATAAATCCATGTAAAAATAGTAACAAAACTCTGCCTTTTTTTTGCCCAGTAAAATGCACATAAATGGACATGTTTTCATTTTATGAACATTGGTTAATGATTTTTTGATTGGTTTAACTCCCTAATAGAAATTCTTTTTGGAAACACTATAATATGAGTTCAGTCTGAGTGTATCAGTTAGCTTCTAAAGTGTATACTTCTCGACAGTAAATATTTTGCACAACGAATCCTCTCCCAGGTTGATCATACATTGCATACCTCTTGGTCGACGTCAATTTTGCTGTCCTTCTTCATCATCTCTGGGGGCTGTTTGTGTGGTTTTTCCTCAGCTACAATTTTAGGCTACAGAAATAAAAAGCAACATTAAAACCAAGAGAAAGCGACCAGATGGATGGCAGGGGATCAAGAAGGCAGAACGTTCATAAAGATAATCAGGGATGGCCTTACAAGCAATGCTCACATCCCAAGAAGGGATTTAAATGAAGAATTGTGCGCAGTCACACACTAGCTCTTGTGTTGGCCACGGCTCAGTTGGTAGCACTCATACCTTTGAGTCACAAGATTCAAGGTTCCATTCCACAACTTGAGCACAAAAACAAGGCCGACATTCCAGAGGGAGTGCTGCACTGTCAGAGGTGTCATCTTTTGGATGAGATGATAAACTGAGGCCCCATCTGCCCTCTCGGGTGGCCGTATAAGATCTCGTGGCACTATTTTGAAGATGAGTAGGGGAATGACCCTCAGGTCCTGGTCAATATTTATCCCTCGATCAACATGACAAAAATAAATTACCTGCTCATTATCACATCGCTGTTTGCTGTGTGCAAATTAGCTGCTGAATTTACTACATTACAACAGTTACTACATTTCAAAAAGTACTTAATTGGCTCATAGAAATCATAGAATCATAGAAACCCTACAGTGCAGAAGGAGGCCATTCGGCCCATCGAGTCTGCACCGACCACAATCCCACCCAGGCCCTACCCCCACATATTTTACCCGCTAATTCTTCTAACCTACACATCCCAGGACTCTAAGGGGCAATTTTTTTTTAACCTGGCCAATTAACCTAACCCGCACATCTTTGGACTGTGGGAGGAAACCGGAGCACCCGGAGGAAACCCACGCAGACACGAGGAGAATGTGCAAACTCCACACAGACAGTGACCCGAGCCGGGAATCGAACCCGGGACCCTGGAGCTGTGAAGCAGCAGTGCTAACCACTGTGCTACCGTGCCGCCCCGTGCCGGCTGTAAAACACTCCGAGATATTTGGAGTTGTGGAAAGCACCATACAAATGCAAGTCTTTCTTTCCACAACCCTAAACCTATGCCTTATAGTATTCTGGTTTGTCACATTCAGAAGTATTTGTTCATCCTATTATATAACTTTATAAAGTCTCATGTGAGACACTGCTTTAAGACTGAAGAATTCCAGTTTACCAAGTTATTTTGTATAGCTCTTCTGAACATATTGTGCAGGTGAGATCGAACCAATGTTAACAGTCACTTGATAATTGGCTGTTAATCTCATTTGCAAGCTTAGATGTTTTTAATTCTTTCATGAGAGTGAGCATCACTGACAAGGCCAGCATTTGTTACCTATTCCCTAATTGCCTTGAACTGGGTGTCTTGTTCGGCTATTTCAGGGGGCAATTAAGAATTAACCACATTGCTGTGGCTCTGGAATCCCATGTAGGCCAGACCAGGTAAGCACGGCAGATTTCCTTCCCTAAAGGACATTAGTGAACCAGATGGGTTTTTACAACAACCGATGTTGATAATAATCGTGAAACTATAACAAGCTTTCAATTCCAGATTTATTAATTGAATTTAAATTCCACCAGTTGCCATGATGGGATTTGAATCCATGGCCCTGGAACATTAGTCGGGGCCTCTGGATTACTGGTCCAGTGACATTACCAATACATCACCGTTTTCATTGCAATATAGCGAGATCATTTAAGGAAAAATATGCTGGATGTGGCATTTAATTCTGGGAATAAGAGTATGAATTGCAAGATACAAAACCAACATTTGTCAGAAATGGGCTTCAGCAGAATTTATTTTGTAATATTCATTCATAGCCTGTGGGTATTGCTGGCAAGAGCAGCATTTATTGCCCATCCCTGATGAATTGGCATAACTGGAATTTAATTGCTTTGCAGAGTGTAAAATATCACGCGGGTTTGTTTTGCACTTTTGCTGCACACATACTTTTAACATCTGCAAAGCATTTGCCAAACTTAATTGCCATATTTTGTACAGTAAACATGCTACCATATTCCATTAACTAAAGCAAAGTCGTGCAATTTATAATTACCCTTTTATCCATTTTGTCCTGTTCTTTGGTTTTTTCCCTTTCCGCTTCCTGATCTCTGCCTTGGTCACGCTCCTTGTCTCTTTGTCTTCTTTCTCTCACTTTCTCTTTGTTTCTATCCCTTTCCTTGCTTCGCTCTTTGTCCTTTTCTCCATCCCCTCTAATCTTGTCCTTTTCCACTTTTTCTCCATCGCCTCGATTCTTGTGGTTTTCCTGATCTCTTTCCTTTGCTCTTGCTCGCTCCCTCTCATGTTCCTTTCCTCTTTCGCGTCTATCACCATCTTTGTGTCGGTCCCTTTCTTTGTCCATCGGTTTTCCTTGCTCCTTCGGCTGTTCCTTTTCTTTCCGGTCTCCGCTCCTGTGCTTAATTCCATTCTCATTCCTTTCCTGAGAAGAAAAATTGGAAAAGTCTGGTTCAGAAACACAAAACTGGTTGAAATATAAAACATAGACACCCAGAGAGATTAAAAGATGGATGCTGTTTGGCAAGTGCACGAGCAAACAGACTCTTTTCTACGCAATTTGCAAATATCTGAAGCAACTTTACATGTTGATTCAATGAAATCCTTTAACTTTTAACCAGAATGCAGCAATCTACTGCTTAGGATGAAAGGTTCCAGAACAAATCTCATACAGCAAGACACCTTAAATAAGTTGGTTGAGCAACATCAAATATCGATGATTTAAATACTGACCCTTAAAGTTAGAGAACACAGCAGTGTTATGGGGAAATAAAGCTGAACCAGAAGGTCAGAAAGGTAAGTTTATCACCCACATTAAGCTGTGTTTCCACCTCCAGCCTGTCTTCCCTTGACAATATGCAAGTAATTAGAGCCTGGCCAGCCAATGTGGTGTCATGGGAGCTGCCCCTTCTTGTTTTTATTTCTAAGTCCTGAATGATACGGTTGAGAATGCCATCGTTGGTGCCAGCAACTTCAATGATGCTTTTCCTGCCCACTATTGGCCTTTTTCAATTTAGGGAAAATTTCGCCGATGGCTGATATGAAGGAATTATACCAAATGAGAGGTAAAAGTATGGCACGGTGGCACAATGGTTAGCACTGCTGCCTCACAGCACCAGGGACCCAAGTTCAATTCTGGTCTCAGGTCTCCGTGGAGTTTGCACATTCTCCCCATGTCTGCGTGGGTTTCCTCCAGGTGCTCCAGTTTCCTCCCACACTCCAAAGATGTGCATGTTAGGTTGATTGGCCATGCTAAATTGACACTTAGCGTCAGAGGACTAGCAGGGTAAATATGCGGGGTTACAGGGATAGGGCCCGGGTGGTATTGTTGTCGGTGCAGGCTAAATGGGCTGAAGGGCCTCCTTCTGTACTGTAGGGATTCAATGAATGATCAATTAACATTGTGGCAAGCACAAGCAATATGGGAAAACAAAGGAAAGAAATAGAAAGAGATATGGAGATGGAAAATAATTAATATTTGATGGTAGAAATGTAAGCGGTAAAGGGTACAAAAAGACTAATTAGAGCTGTGTTTGCTATACCAGGAATTGATTTTAAAATTCTGTGTAAGATTTGTTTAATCATTGAAACCTGATAATAGAGAGGATAAAGACATGAAAAGCATGCAGCAGGGACTCATTGAAATAAAACCAGGAACAAAATGTTATAATTATGAAGGTAGGTTTGAAAAATGAAAATATTATTCACTGAAACACAGGCAATCAAGTCAGGAATGGAATAAGCATTTTAAAAATGATTAAATATTTTGAGGACAGAGTGAAGGATTCTTCCACTGATTGGAGAATTGACAACAAGGGACTCAGACGGAAGATCAAAAGAATGAAAGAGAAAGTTATTTACCTCAAGAAGATTATAGCTTTGAGACAGACACTTAAATTGGAAAGGAAACTCAATAGGTATTTGAAAAACACAACAAATACAGGGAATGGGCATAGAAATGGGGTGACAATAGTTTGCTTCAGTAGACAAGCTAAGGTCAGAATTAGCACGGTGTCTCAAATGGCCTCTGCTGTAATTTTTATGGATTTATGAATTCTAGTTTACATGCAATCTCAAATGAAGGGAATCCCGAATTTTACATGACTCCCGATGGAAAAGTGGGCACAGGAAACACTCCTTATCAGTTACTTATCAGTCACCGGGCAGCACAGTGGCAGGGTGGTTAGCACTGCTGCCTCACAGTGCCAGGGACCTTGGGTTCAATTCTGACCTCAGGTGACTGTACGGAGTCTGTGCATTCTCCCCGTATCTGCGTGGGATTCCTCCGGGTGCTCCAATTTCCTCACACAAAGACGTGCTGGTTAGGTGCATTGGCCATGCAAAATTCTCCCTCAGTGTACCCGAACAGGCGCCAGAGAATAGTGACTAGGGAATTTTCACAGTAACTTTACTGCAGTGTTACTGTAAGCCTATTTGTGGCACGAATAAACTTAAACATAAACTTAAACTGATCTTTGGAAATGATGGCCAATATCTTCAAAAATGTCATAACAAAATCCTTAATCCATTAAGCAGCTTTAAACTCATGTTGATGTAGCAGATGGGAATCAGCAAGGTTAGCAAAATGACAAGCATAATAAAAAGGTAGACTGGAAATCTACAGTGTTACATTAAATAAACAAAATACACTATTTGCAGAGGACAACTATGAGATAGAAGATGAGTGAAAGCAAACATCGGAAATAAAAGTAAATTTAAGCATCAAGATGTAAAAACGAAAGAAAAATAGTAACGTTTTGAGTGATACAGAATAATTGCACATTAGACACAAACATGCACAAGCACCCAGAATACAAGAACAATGTGGACTATTTCACTGCTTTGAAATCAAAATATCTAAATTAATTTCACTTTTGATTCAAATAGATTGGAAATGCAAATAATAACAATGTTTCATAAATGGAACATCAAGTTAAATTAATAACTCCTAACAACATCAAAGTAAACAATAAACAATGCTGTCTGTAGGGCATCTTGAAGCAGCCCATGTCCAACAAGTTTCTTTACCACGTCTAGTTACTTAGGTGGGCACAAGAAGTGACAATTAGGAAAAGTGAAGTCGTTTTTGAATGTTTTTTTCTGTAGTGGAAAATCCTCTTAATGAGTTACTATGTGCCATTATACTAATATCAATTATGCTGGTTACACAACACCTTTAACTTATTTTGACATTTGGCTTTAAAAAAAATACTGTGTACATAATGAAGTTTCAGGGTGGCTTCCTTTAGTGGTTAGCACTGCTGCCTCACATCGATTCCCGGCTTGGGTCACTGTCTGTGTGGAGTTTGCACATTCTCCCCGTGTCTGCGCGGGTTCCTTCGGATGCTCCGGTTTCCTCCAAAGATGTGCGGGTTAGGTGGATTGGCCATGATAAATTGCCTCTCAGTGTCGGGGGACTAGCTAGGGTAAATGTATGGGGTTATGGGGATAGGGCCTGAGTGGGATTGTGGTCGGTGCAGACTCGATGGGTCGAATGGCCTCCTTCTGCACGGTAGGATTCTATGATTATTTGGGCATATCGGTTTATCCTGAGCACTTCAAAAATGTGTTGAAGTTCAGTCCCTTGAGCATCGCCCGAGTGATATATTAAAGTCTGAGGGTTACCTCCTGTTCTGTGTCTTTCTGCCTCTTGCGCTCATCATCTTTTTTCTCTCTGTTTTCTTTGCCCTGTGATTTGGAGCCGGATATTGCTTTTGCCTTAAGATCTGTCTTTTCACCAGCAAGGACCCTCCTCACCGAATCGTCACTGGAAAGCTGGAGAGCAGGAAACAAAATGGATTACTGTAGCCCTTAACTCTGTGCAAGGCTGAAATAGTCACTGATCCAACATGAGCAATACTCTCAAAAATTACAAGGGTTGGACAGAAACAAAACTCATGATTCTACCACGTTCATGTTTTATTTGAAGGGTTTTGGGTTCAATTAGTTTGACACGTCTACCCCGCCCCCCCGTCCCTGTGAGTGAAATGCCACAGGCCAGGTCACAGTGGCTTGTGTCCAATATAACTGGTATCCTGCAATTTCACCAAAAATTCAAAAAACTTGGAGCAGTCACATGAAATGCGATACTAGTAACTCTTTGTAAAACCAGTAACCTGTGGAGAGAGAAACAGTTATGTTTTAGGTTGATGACTTGATGAAAGGAGTATCACTGCACAAGCTCCAAAGTGTGAAACTATTTGTGAAATATCCAAGTTCAATGGTAAAAGTTCAAAGGAAATATTCTCCTCCTCGAATTAAAAAGTTCTTTTCCCAAAGGTAGGGGAATCTAAAACTAGAGGGCATAGGTTTAAGGTGAGAGGGGAGAGATATAAAAGGGTCCAGAGGGGCAATTTTTTCACAGAGAGGGTGGTGAGTGTCTGGAACAAACTGCCAGAGGTGGTAGTGGTAGAGTTCGAATCCCGGCTTGGGTCACTGTCTGTGTGGAGTTTGCACGTTCTCCCTGTGTCTGCGTGGGTTTCCTCCAGGTGCTCCGGTTTCCTCCCACAGTCTGAAAGACGTGCTGGTTAGGTGCATTGACCTGAACAGGCGCTGGACTGTGGCGACTAGGGGAATTTCACAGTAACTTTATTGCAGTGTTAACGTAAGCCTTACTTGTGACTAATAAATAAACTTTCACTTTAGAGGCGGGTACAATTTTGTCTTTTAGAAAGCATTTAGACAGTTACATGGGTATAGAGGGATATGGGCCAAACGGGGGCAATTGGGACTAGCTTAGGGGTTTAAAAAAAAGGGCGGCATGGACAGGTTGGGCCGAAGAGCCTGTTTCCATGCTGTAAACCTATATGACTCTACCTTGACCAGACATTGCCTCTAATAGAAAACACAATTGTTTGGCAAGTAATGAAATATGTTGATTATTAAACCCAAGCATACAGAAGAGAGGTGACTACAATTGGATAAGGATCTCTCTCCCCCACCCCCCACTAGTCTTCATTGCTTTTTTTCTTCAGTACACACACCCCAAATAACTTATTTCTCCTCTTTCCTTCCCTACTCCCAAAACAGGCTGAATTCACACAGCCAATGTCGTTTTCTCAGTACACACCATCTGCAGCTGCATCCCTAGCTATTTCATTCTTTTTGAAGCATTTTTGAATTCCATCTTGGGAGAAAGTTGCTAACTGGAGATTTGCATTATTTAAATCCTTCAAGAGATGGTTTCAAAGGATGTAAACGTTTCTGGTTTTATGGTCCCATTTTAAAATAAAAAAGGTCAGTGTAGTTTCACTACCAATTGCAATACTTCTGGAGCTACCCCTCACCCCAACACATACCCTTGTTCCCAAAATGATTCTGTTCATTTATTTTTCTTCATTTCTCACCAGCACTTGAAACTGTGGTACAACTTTGTTATTTGGAAAAGGAGCTTACGATATTTTTTGGGGTGGCAGTCAGCAAGGCGTCATTTTCTTAAAACGGTGGAATGGCACAACTTGGACAGCAACTTCCAGACATTTGAATTTAACCATATCCCTTGCATGAAGTTGCTGTACCATTTGTGTATAAATAATTATGAGAGGTATTGACAGGGTGGAGGCTTTTTCCCAGGATGGAAGTGTCAATTATAAGGCACAGGTTCAAGGTAAGTGGGGGAAAGTTTAAGGGAGATGTGCGAGGGAAGTTTTTCACGCAGGGAGTGGTGGGTGCCTGGAATGCGCTGCCAGAGGAGATGGAGGAAGAAGGCACATTGGCAACATTTAAGAGGCATCTGAATGGGTACATGAATAGGGAGGGAATAGAGGGGTATGGACCGAGTAAGGGTAGAAGGTTTTTTAAAAAAGTTTAGGTAGGGCATCATGATCAGCACGGGCTTGGAGGGCCAAAGGGCCTGTTCCTGTGCTGGACTTTTTTTTGTTCTTGTTCTTTATTATAACAGAGAGCATCATTTCCCTCATTATTTTGACAGCAAAATCAAGACTATGGAACTCCAGCGTCTTTCTATTACTCAACTGTTTTCTTGATTACACACTGCTTAGTGTTGACCACCTTTGCTTTGGGTGTTGTATTACAGAATGAAAAGAATCATGAAAAATTACATCAAACAAGAGTGGCACGAAACATTACATCAAACAAGGGCGGCACGGTAGCGCAGTGGTTAGCACTGCTGCTTCACAGCTCCAGAGTCCCAGGTTCGATTCCCGGCTCGGGTCACTGTCTGTGTGGAGTTTGCACATTCTCCTCGTGTCTGCGCGGGTTTCCTCCGGGTGCTCCGGTTTCCTCCCACAGTCCAAAGATGTGCGGGTTAGGTTGATTGGCCAGGTTAAAAATTGCCCCTTAGAATCCTAAAATGCGTAGGTTAGAGGGATTAGCGGGTAAATATGTGGGGGTAGGGCCTGGGTGGGATTGTGGTCGGTGCAGACTCGATGGGCCGAATGGCCTCCTTCTGCACTGTAGGGTTTCTATGATTCTATGGAGTGTGTAAGTGTCTAAAAGAATGAATGTACGTAATTGTATCTCAGAGTGTAGTACATAGTTGGACCTTTCATACACATCCTGCTGTTGCAATGCACCTTCAAATAATGCCTCAATTAAACATTAATTGACAGCATTGGAGAGAACAAGAATAGCTGGAGTGATACAGTACCATTGTGGTGCAGGATGGCTACATGACAGTGCCCCTTGTGGAGTACCTAAAAATGGGTGCCCATTTTGGTTCTTTCACATCTCCAGGGTTGTCTCCCCCAGAAGGAATTTACCTTGTTAAGGCAACATTTTGCAATTATTTGCAAAAGCTCATTGGTTTTGTCTGGTTCATGGCCAGCCACTACGCGTGCAGGTTTCACAGACAAAGGATCACCAGAGACCATCATCACGACATCAATAGCCTTCTGCAGGAATGCAATTTTAGCATCTTTATCCTGAGAAGGAAACAAAGGGAGATGAATTAATAAGGAAAGTGAAAATCAAAACTTTCAATTCATAATATCTATACCTAGCAAATGAAAAGAACACATTTCCATTTACATAGAACTTTTTATAGCCTGTGCAGTGAATCTCATGCTAACAAAAGTGATAATTTTCACATAACAACTAAGATAAATAACCAGTCTTTTTTTGATGGTGTTAGTTGAGGGATAAATGTCAGCCAGAGCACAAGAGACATTGGATTTTGTTTTCTGTCCTTTTGAACAAGCAGGTGGAGGCCTCAATTCAATATCCTGTGCAAAAGTGGTTCCTCCAACCAAACAGCACTCTTTCAGTCCTGCACTGAAATATCACCCTAAATTGCATTCCCAAATCCTGAAATGAGACCTAAATGCACTACCTTAGAATCATAGAATCCTACAGTGCAGAAGGAGAGCTTTCGGCCCATCGAGTCTGCACCAACCACAATCCCACCCAGGCCCTATCCCCATAACCCCATGCATTTACCCTAGCTTGACACTAAGGGGCAATTTAACATGGCCAATCGACTTAACCTGCACATCTTTGGAGTGTGGGAGGAAACCAGAGCACCCATAGGAAACCCACGCAGACACGGGGAGTACTTGCAGACTCCACACAGTGATCCAAGCCAGGAATCGAACCTGGGTCCCTGGGGCTGTGAGGCAGCAGTGCTAACCAGTGTGCTACCGTGCCACCCACTACCTTCTGATTGAGGAAATGATATTACTATCACCAAGCTATGCTTGCTTTCAAATTCCTGAATACATATATTTTTTAATTGAAAACTTACACAATGGCCAAAGTCTAAAATCCAGATTTAAACAGGAAAAAAAAGGAAAGGAAATCAAAATTACACAAGTTAATGTGAAAAGAAAAGAAGGAAAATAATGCAATAAGTCTTTACTTCAAGAGCAATAACGTAGAAGAATTAAAAAAATAGGCAGGCTGTTACATCTAGAGCTCTGAAGGAACAAAGAAGGAAAGATCAGAGGAGCAACAATAACAAAGTGCAAGACCAGAAGCACTGAAGTCATGGGCTGGGATATGGTACTAGCCACTGCTATGACAAAGCAGAAAAGACTCCTGGAGAAGATTCAAGCTTGTTCAGTTCCCACAGGCAGAGGAACTGACAAAAAACAATAACAGAGATTAATCTGATAGTTTTTGAGTTGGATGTGCAAAACCAAAACTGTTCTAAAAATCAAAACGTGCGGGTCAGGGGGGAGTAAGGTGGCACGAGGGAATTCTTTTGAGTTGTTTTGAGGATTAAATTCCACAACTTTATCCATTATTCCGTGAAGACTTTAAATGATTGGCCTTTAAATCTATTTTTATTCCTAACCATATTAAAAGCTGAAAATACACAACACGATGCAAATATTGGAGGAAAGCATCAACGATGAAACAGTATTGGAGAGGGATAATAGAGTTTAGCTAAATTCAAAGGGAGTTCTGTGCTTTGGCTACCCAACAGGTAGTCGTTGCTTTTGGAAGCACTGAAGGCCTCTCCAGATAGTTGAAGATCGCATTAAGACTTTCGTGGGTGATAAGGAATCCTGTCTACATCGGAACTGAAATGGGTGATGAAAGTCCCCAAGAGATGATCCAAGGACCAGATTTGCTTGGTCAGTAAAGGCCCTAAAAATGATCAGCTGAAAACAATCCTAACTATACTACAAAAGGCGTCCAGAAATTTTCCAATTCATTAAGTTGACTGGTGTTAACACTGAACAACCGGTCTAGTTCCTACAGCAGAATCTCATAAAAATGGAAGAAACTGTGATAGAGATAACTCTGGGTATTCTCACAAAAGAGAGGAGATTTTGTTCCGAGTCTGGACCTCATTCCACTGTGACTACTCAGTAGAGGGAACAATAGGGCTAGGATTTTACAGAGCCCAGGGAGCACATAAAGAGGCGGAGGAGAGCATTAAAATCAGGTCGGGTATAAGGGGATGCCATGCCAATCACTTCCTTGCTGCATTTTACCAAAGGCAGGGGCAGGTGGCGCCTATGCCAATATGCCCTTATGCCAATGGTGGCCTTTAAACGGCCAATTAAGAGCCACCTAATGGCCCCTTCCTGCCACTACTGACAAGACCACCCCCCCTGCCCTTTTTGCAGAAGCCTTCCTAATTAGAAAAGGAAACATGAGCCAGTAAACTGTACTTCTACCCTGATAAATAGATTAGGCCAATAGGTTTGCAAGATAATTAGATGAATGCAATCTGATGCAAAAAGATTTAGATGCTGCAGGTGAGTGGGCCATTCACAACTCAACTTGTACGAAATAGAAATGATTTGAATTATTATTGTCACATGTATTGATATACAGTGAAAAATATTGTTTCTTGTGCACTATACAGACAAAACATACCACTCATAGAGAAGGAAAGGAGCATGCAGAATGTAGTGTTACAGTCATAGCTAGGATGTAGAGAAAGAGCAACTTAATATAAGGTAGGTCCATTAAAAAGTCTGATGGCAACAGGGAAGAAGCTGTTTTTGAGTCAGTTGGTACGTGTCCTCAGATTTTTGTATCTTTTTCCTGATGGAAGAAGGTGAAAGAGAGAATGTCCGGGGTGTGTGGGGTCCTTGATTATGCTTCACCATGGACCTGTTGCTATTATGTTCAGAATATCCGGACCAACTAAACTGCTCTTTACCAAAAAAAAAATTTGCTTTTGTGCGAGCAAACATGCATTTAGATTCACATTCTCTGAATTTCAACAAAAATACAACAATCTAAATCTTAAATATTTCAATTGACCCAATGCTGTATTCTCGGCAGAGTTCCAAATTACAACTAACCTCGGTGTAAAAAAGGTGTTTTCACTCCCAAATGGCCAGCTCTAATTTCAAGAATATGCCCCCAGCAGAATAAGTAGTTCCTCTGTACTGAACTTCTTTATTGAATCCTTTTATCGTTTGAAAGAGCTTGTGTAGGCCAGCCACCAACTATCTTTCAACTCAAGAAAATACAAACCAAGTTAATGCTGTCTCTCCTCATAATTTAGTTCTCTAAACCCTGGTAACATTCTTATGAATTAGCACTATACCCCTCGCAAGGCCAATATATCCTTCTCAACGTGAAACACGGTACTCCCAGATGAGGTCTGATCAATGGGTCTGTAGAACTAAAGCTGGACTTGAGACAAATGCCAACATTCCATTAACTTTTTGATTGGTTTATGTTGACTAGTTTTAAATTCTCCCTGTGCATGGATTCCAAATTCCTTTACAGTTCCAAGATCATCACCATTTAGAAAATATTCTGATTCTTAGTTCCAAAGCAGATGACCTCACACTTGTCTTACTTTTCACTTAACCTGTCTATGTGCCTTTGCAACTTTCTGCTCTGATCTGAAATACTTATATCCTCTCCCAATTTAGTATCATCTGCAAACTTGGATATACTCTCTATTGCATCATCCAAGTCATTGATGAAAAGTTGAGGTTCCAAGTACGCATGATTGGGGAACACTCCTCCTCACATCCTACAAAACCGAGTGTATGCTAACCAATTTCCAAATCAAGTTCATTGGCTATCTCCAATTCTGTGTGCTCTAATTTTTCCAACTGTCTTCTGTGTAGAACCCTAACCAGTGAGAGGAATCCCACAGGAATGTGACATTGGTGAATCAACCTGCACATCAATTACACTGCATTAGAGGTAATAATTTTTTGAATTAATTCATCTAAACAGCCTATTACGTAAACTACACAATTTATGCAATTACTTTTCACATACCTTGACATTATCAGATTTCATCTCAAACTCTGTATATAGTCCTTTCAGAAATCCAGTGGTCCTTATAACCTATAAATAGAAAAGAACAGAAACTTGAACACATGTTTATTCAACTATTACTGGCAATGGTTCATCCCCCTTTGACACCGGTCCCTTTTTTCTTCAAAACTGTTGGCATCACTCCCACTTCAACAAATGCACTCTCAACACTGTCTTTCTCACCAAACATGAAAAGTCTCTCAAGATCCTTGTATGTGTCACCTCCCTATTGTGCTCCTCTATCCCAAATGTTCAAATCCCTCTCAAAAAACAGACCTAACCAAAGTCACAAATGACACCCCAAGTTTATTATCCCTTCTCAACCTCTAATCATGGCAATTGTGAGATTCTTCTCCTGCTCCAGTGTGCAGCTTGGTGGAACAAAATGACTTCAAATGCTACTGATCGCATCCATCACAGAGGTGGATCAGCCTGGTCAACTACCTCATACAATACATCTTTAAAACAACTAGATGTAAAACTGGCTTTCAAAACACTCCACGTATTCAGTACAGATGAAATCAAAGCATAAAACTGATGGCTTTTATATTACATTCAAACTATCTACATTTCCTTCCTCACTAATTTCTTTCCCTCCCCTTGGCCCTGATTTTATTTTAATAATAACAAATATGGGGTAAATCAGACAGCAACTTCTGGTGTCTGCACATGTTCATTTTAACATGGAAATGCAGAAGTTCCTGTCAGAAATATCCCACTCCTCCAATGAATGCACTGTAACTGATAGCCTAAGCATTGAAAGATGTGCAACAACATACTTGGGTATGTGCCCGGTAGTTCCCACTAAAGTTCAGCCATAAAAAATTATGGCTGGTGTATTCAGGAGTAAGTGAAATTTTAATGGTGCTATAAGTGATAATTATTGCCATACAGTTACCATGCCTTTAGGTGCCAAGCTTGGCAATTCCATCAACAAACTCTCTGTCTCATTCAGCCTTTACTAAAACCAACACTTTTACCAAATTTGTAGAGACCCCTCATGGCATCAGTTGCTTTTGGCTGGTCTCAATTTTGTGTAATTATGCTTCAGTTAAGCACCTTAGAGCGTTTTCCTATATTAAAGGCTATATATAAATGAAAGTTGTTATTGCATTAGAAGCATATAATTAAAATATCACAATATCAGAACAGACAGATTATTTCATTAGCTGAAACCTGGACTACCTGTTACAGTTCTATTCTGATCTACCCAGTCATTGTCAGAGAATCACGAAATGGATTTTCTTCCTGCTCTCACACCATTACATCTGGGGTCATCCAAGGATCCACCCTTGGCCTCCACCCCCCCCCCCTCCCCTCCCCCCCCCCCCCCCCCCCCCCCTCCTATTTCTCATCATCATGCTGTTCCTCGGCAGCAGCAGCTGAGAACATAATGACAGCTTCCATATGTACGCTAGCCATACCCGGCTCTACCTTACTACCATCTGTCTTGACACCCCTTCACTGCCTCCAAGTTGACACAATGCTTCTCCGCCATACAACACTGGATGATCAGAAAATTCCTGCAACAAAATATTTGAAGGGTCGAAAATGATGTCCCCTGTCCCCTGCCACAAACTCTGTTCCCAACCACCAACTTCATTCCTCTCCTTGGCAACTGTCTGAAGCTAAACCATGATCTTGTCCTTCTTCCAACTCTGCAGCTTCCCCTAGCCCGACAAGCCTTTGAGCTGTTCATTTCCCTCCAATTGTGCAACCCCAATCTTAATCACTCCATCACTGACAGCTATGCCTTCAGCTGCCTAGTCTCCTAAACTCCAGAATTCCCTCCCTAAGCTAGTTATATAAAAACAATACTGTTATTAGTCAATATATAATTAAAGCTTGTTGTTGAAAAGCACTCAAGGTTGCATCATGTGGAGGTTATTACTGCAGAACTAACAAGCCTTTGTTGGAACTGTAACCACGGGAAAGCCACTAAAATCGGCATCCCTGGTGGGCCTGAATTTTTAAAAACAACAAATATTAAGTGGCTTACTGGTTCTGACTTTAGCATTTCAAGAAATATTTGGTTGTGACCAAGTTATAAATGATAGCTAACGCTTAAAAAAACAGAAATCAGAGGGAGATGTTTGATTATGATTGATTTAGAGCCAACCCCAAAGCAAAAGAGTAGCACATAGTTGTGGAAAAATCAGTCAGTTGTCCAGCCCATGACTGAACAAACAGAAAACAGCGAGGGGAGTTAGTTAAAACACTAACCAAAGACAAACACTTAAAAAAGAAAAAATAGAAAATTATGATTATGGTCTGGTTAGGACGGCAGAGAGCAATCACTGCCAGAACCCAGAAAATTCAATTAGAGGAAAATACCCAAAAAGATAGCAATTGCATCAAAACTTCCAAACACTCCATTAGATCAAAAAAACAAAAGAAAGCATGACTTTCACCACGGAGGTAGATCATTTTCAAGAAATACAGAAATTGGGAGCATGCAAAGCAAAGCAAAAAGTGGAGTTTAAATAAAATTGGAACAAAAGGTAGAGTTAACCAGTGCTCTCAAACAACAAGGAATTGACATCGTGATGGAGACACAGCAAGCATTAATGTAAAAAATGCAGGAGCTAGAGGAGAGTTTAAGCAAAGAAAGATGTACAACTCACCTCATTTGCCCACAAGATAGGCCAGGGAAGGGGTAAACCCTAGACAAGTAGCAGAGGCTGTTAGCAAGCCAAGGAGCAGGACCAGGATCTAGAACCATAACCTTCTAACAAGCTTCCCAGATAGTGATAAAACATGATGAGTAATAAAAGCAGATGTGGCAGATAGGGTTCTCCAACAATACCTGTGTGTGAATGTTTAGGGGAGCTATAGGCATTTTAACCGTCTGTGGTCTTGTCTTTGATGCTGGAAGGATGTTAATCGTTTTAATCAATGCCTTTTCTATACATGTACATTGTTTTGGTTTTGTTAGTTGCCTTCTCTGGATGCATATTAACATATCTATTATTCTTGATATACTATGAGTCACATCTTTGGTTTTGCACTGATTCAAACTCTGAATATTCCAGTCATTAATATTTAATAGTCCTTACAAAATTAAAGATGGCACGATGACACAGTGGTTAGCACTGCTGCCTCACAGCACCAGGGACCCGGGTAAAATTCCGGCCTCGGGTGACTGTGCAGAGCTTGCACATTCTCCCCGTGTCTGGACTGTGGGAGGAGAGCCACACAAAGATGTACAGGTAAAGTTAATTGGACATGTTAAACTGCCCCTTAGTGTCAGGGGGATCAGCAGGGTAAATACATGGGTTTAAGAGCATAGGGCCTGGGTGGTATTGTCGTCGGTGCAGATTTGATGGGCTGAATGGCCTCCTTCTGCACTGTAGAGATCCAATGAGAAAGAAATAGCTTGTGTGGAGGATGAACGAACTCTCATGTGACTATCAGTAAATAGGATAATGCCAAAGCAACCACCTATGCATATGTTATATATGTTTATGTAACTGTAATAAAGCCAACTGTTCAAAAGAAAATTAATGAGTAAAGTGAAAATTGACCTAGAGTGGTTTACTCAAGTTCAAAAGAAGGAAATGTTAAAACAGTGACCGTTACTCATTGACCATCCTCCCATCGGGCCTGTCCTGTGTATGGCCAGCTCAAATGTACAAGCTGTGCTTACAAATAGCAGGCTTTGTTTCTGTTTTGCAACAAACCATAAAGAACAAGACATTTACGGATAAAACCTACTCGTTTCAGAAGACGACAACAAGCCT
Organism: Mustelus asterias; assembly: GCF_964213995.1. NCBI lineage: Eukaryota > Metazoa > Chordata > Chondrichthyes > Carcharhiniformes > Triakidae > Mustelus > Mustelus asterias. The sequence continues at coordinate 104,447,935 of NC_135814.1, read as the reverse complement.
GTAAGACAGAGGAGATCAGGAGACTGCAAAAACAGCTCCTCATGGCATCACCTTGGATGGATAATAAAACAATACGGGTATGAGCAGCTCAAATGTGCAAATTCATAAAGTCATGAATTTTCACAGGAGCCAGAAGTCCATTTGCTTTAACTGTACCCCTTAAAGTTCAAACCTGATCATTTGGTCTTTCTGAAGGAAACAGGTAGTATTAATGGCTTGATTCAAGGTTCTGATGAAAGGTCATCTCGACCTGAAACTTTAACTCTGTGTTTCTCCGCTGCTGAGCATTTCCAGCATTTTTTGTTTGCGTTTCAGATTTCCGGCATCCACACAGTTATTTGACTTTAGTATTAACAACTTGCTATTTAAAACAGTTGTGCATGTGCAATACTGTTAGTCGTGGATGTATTTTAAAGGTTGTTGTTTAAAAATCACTGAATGAAGCTGAGGTTATATCTATGAAACAAAATTCTACAGATGCGGCAAATGCAAAATATAAATTGAAAATGCTGCAAATACTCAGCAGGTCAGACCACAGATGTGGAGAGAAACAGATAACATTTCAGGTCACAAAGAACCACCAAAATTCACCCACACCACCTTTCTGTCAGCACAGAATTTGCACACGATTTCGTTTGATTGACAGCGCTTGATTCGTATTTTAGTTGATCATGATCCCCATTCGTTTTGTAAAATGGTTTTGTAAAACTTGGCATTTTTATATTTTCAAAATTACATGGAAGCTATTTCCTTAAAGTAGGGTACTAAATAAAATGCATGGACAACTTTGAATCACAACCTGGGAGCACATAGAACAACTTTTTGCATCATCGAAGACCTTTAAAGTTAAAGTTTATTTATGGTCACAAGTAAGGCTTACAATAACACGGTAATGAAGTTAATGTGAAATTCCCCTAGTCGCCACACTCTGGCGCCTGTTCGGGTCAATGCATCTAACCAGCACGTCTTTCAGACTGAGAGGAAACTGGAGCACCCAGAGGAAACCCACGCAGACACGGGGAGAACATGCCAACTTCTCAGACAGTGGCACAAGCCGGGAATCAAACCCGGGTCCCTGGAGTTGTGAGGCAGCAGTGCCAACCACTGTGCCACCATGGTTTTCCACTATGCCCCAGGTGATTGTCTTGCAATTTTTGGTAATAATTTAAACTGCTTTTACTTTGATGAACAGAAAGGGTAAAAAAAAGAGCAAAAAAGAATGGTAAACCCTGAAATTAAAAGCCTTTGTGACAAGAGACTTTTGAGACAGCCCCTTAGTTCTGTTCATTTCCATGTACCATAGTGACAGCGGAAACAAATACAACATCCGCACAACACAACTCACAATTTATAACTCCAATTGTTCTTTCAACTTCTCACATGAATTGCTCCACTTCAAATACATAAACAAATATTTACAACCTGGCAATAACTAGGCAACTACGCTGATGTGACTTTGATGTTCTGTTCTATAGTAAGCAGTAACAATGTTATGCTTTCTTTCTGAGTTCACGTCATCCTGTCCATAGCTAGGGCAGATCATCATGAGCTTACTGAAGTCAATGCCTCAAAAATGGAAACTTCAGATGAGGAGCTCCACCTTCTGGAGTTTAGGAAAAAAGAAATGTCCTTCAGTTTGATTTTACCCCGAAAGTACCAAAACATTATCAAGCAAACATGACTTCAATGCAGAGGCACAGCTCGTCTTGCCGTTCCATTGCTTACAAAAATAAATATTTGTCTATTTTACAATTTGCTAATTTGGCTACCAATCATCCCTGATAACTAAAATAAGAGCAAAATCCTGTCGATGCTGGGGATCTGAAATAAAAACAGAAAATGCTGGAAATACTCAGCAGGTTGGGCAGCATCAGTGGAGAGAGAAACAGAATTGACATTTCAAGTTGTATCTGACTCCTCTACTGAACCCTAAAGAGGATTAATTAATATAAAATCATATAAACAATTCACAGGAAAGTGGAGTTGAGATTATAACCAGATCAGCCATATCTTATTAAAGAAAGTTATTTATTAGTCACAAGTAAGGCTTACATTAACACTGCAATGAAGTTACTGTGAAATTCCCCTAGTGGCCACACTCCGGCGCCTGTTCGGGTACCCTGAGGGACAATTTAGCACGGCCAATGCATCTAACCAGCACATCTTTCAGAATGTGGGAGGAAACCGGAACACCCAAAGGAAACCCATGCAGACACAGGGAGAACATGCAAACTCCACACAGACAGTGACCCAAGCCAGGAATCAAACTTGGGTCCCTGGCGTTGTGAGGCAGCAGTGCTAACCACTGTGCTACCATGCCGCCCATATTGAATGGCAGAGCAGGCTCGAAGGGCTGGAAGATCTACTCCTGCCCCTATGAATGGTCTAATCCTGCCCTGATGAATGGTCTGTTCTTATAACTGCCTTGAGCAAATGTTATTTTGGAGTAAGCTGACCAGACCAGGTGATAAAGAATGATCACGATATGAGCCCAACCTACTTTTATTCACAATACAGAAGACATTTTCCAACATGTGTTTTTCTTTTAAACATACATATCTAAAAATGAATTAAGCCACAAAGATAGCATTGCATCGAATAGATTTTCTCAGTCCCAATGAACACCACTTTTAATCAAATTCTCAATCTTTAAGGCTTGTTCCATGGGGTATTGTTAGTCACATGTTATTCATAGCCCTCTCTAACATGACTTCAAAGCATTAAATTCTACAAGGCACACAGTATCCCGAAAACAAGAAGCAGAGTTTGTGTGGTAGCTGTTTAAATGTATGGATGTAAAATAGATACTTAAAACACCATTTTATATTTATAGAGCATCTTTAACATAGAGAAACATGAATGGTGTAATCAGACATAAACAGACAACAAGCCAGAGGATGAGATATTAGTACAGCTGAACTAATTATTAGTGTAAGAAGTGGGTTTTAAAGAAGATTGTAAATTAAGAGAGACAAATCGCCTGAGGGAGGGACAAGACCATGAAAGAAATTTTAAAAAAGGAGGATTTGAATTTTAAATTATCAGCATAGAACGATCACTGAGTATGTTACGCCTACTAAGGAACAAGATCTAATTTCAATTCATAGGAGCTACATGTTTGCCTATGACAGTTTTAAGAAAATAGAAATATCTGGAAAAGCCCAATTGTTGCACTGTATGTTTTTTTTAAAAGCTGAAATTGACAGACACAAGTTACAGTCTACAGAAAGAAACCAGAGTGCCATGAAATGAAAATGTTGCTCTCATTCCAGGAAAGTAGTAAACACAAGAGATTCCAATGTTTTGACCTGAACAAAAAACCTGGATATGTCCATCATTACACAGTGGCATAAGTGCTAATATTTGCTATGATTAGTACCTGGTTCATATCAACCATTACACGTTTAAAGCAGGGAAAAAAACATCCCTGATGGAGCAGGATATAGATCGGTTGAAGGCTTGGGCGGAGAGATGGCAGATAGAGTTTAATCCGCACAAATGTGAGGTAATGCATTTTGGAAGGTCTAATACAGAGAGGAAATATACAGTAAATGGCAGAACCCTTAAGAGTATTGATAGGCAGAGGGATTTGGATGTACAGGGAAACAGGTCACTGAAAGTGGCAACGCAGGTGGAGAAGGTAGTCAAGAAGGCATATGGCATGCTTGCCTTCATCGGTCAGGGCATTGAGTTTAAAAATTGGCAATTCATGTTGCAGCGTTATAGAACCTTAGTTAGGCCACACTTGGAATATAGCATTCAATTCTGGTCGCCACACTACCAGAAAGATGTGGAAGCTTTGGAGAGGGTACAGAAAAGATTTACCAGGATGTTGCCTGGTATGGAGGGCATTAGCTATGAGGAGAGGTTGGAGAAACGTGGTTTGTTCTCACTGGAACGACGGAGATTGAGGGGCGACCTGATAGAAGTCTACAAGATTATGAGGGGCATGGACAGAGTGGATAGTCAGAAGCTTTTTCCCAGGGTGGAAGAGTCAATTACAAGGAGCCATAAGGTGCGAGGGGCAAGGTTTAAAGGAGATGTACGAGGCAAGTTTTTTTTTACATAGAGGGTGGTGGGTGCCTGGAACTCGCTGCCGAGAGAGGTAGTGGAAGCTGATATGCTAGTGAGTTTTAATGGGCATCTGGACAAATACATGAATAGGATGGGAATAGAGGGATATGGTCCCCGGAAGGGCGTTTAGTTCAGTCGGGCAGCATGGACGGTGCAGGCTTGGAGAGCCGAAAGGCCTGTTCCTGTGCTGTAATTTTCTTTGTCCTTTGTTCCTCATCCCCATCTTAAATTGGAGACCCTTTATTTTTAAATTACGCTCCCTAGTTCTAGATTCCCCCATGAGCGGAAACATCCTCTTGGCATTTACACTGTCAAGCCCCCTTAAGATCACAAGCAGAGGGATGAAGCTCTGTGCGGAATGACAAACAGAGTGACTAGCCACATAATATAGTTATTAAGAAAAAATAGTACTTGGAGGGCAGAGCACCACATGGGTAAAGTTCAACCTCCAGGCATCACATTCATATTTGATGGAAGTTAAGATCCAACAACTTATCAGGCACATTTAAAACAAAACATCTTAAGGTGCTTCGTAGGACTATTTTAAAGGAAAACTTGGCGTAAGGAAATATTAGGGTGGATGACCAAAAACATGGTCACAGAGATAGATTTTAAGGAATGTCTTAAAGGAAGACAGAGAAGTAGAGACGTGGGGAGGGAATTCCAGAGCTTAGAGCCTGGGCAGCTGAAGGCACGGCCACCAATGGTCGGGCGATTAAAATCTGGTATGCTGAAGAGGCCAGAATTTGAGCAGCACAGAGATCTTGGAAGTTGTGTGGCTGAAGGTTACAGAGGTAGGGAGGGGCAAGGCCATGGAGGGATCTGAAAACAAGGATAAGAATTTTTAAAATGGGCCTTTTAAAAATTTAAAAACCATTTAAAAATGGTTCCAGGTGGATGACTTATGAACATACAAATTAGGAGTAGGCCACTCGACTCTTCGAGCTTGTTCTGTCATTCAATAAGATCACGACTGATCTGATTGTAACCTCAACGCCACATTCCCACTGACCCCCGATAACCGTTCACCCCCTTGTTAGTCAAGAATCTATCTAGCTCTGCCTTAAAAATATTCAAAGATTCTGCTTCCACTGTGTCTTAAGAGAATCCCAATGACTCATCATCCTCTCAGAGAAAAAATATCTCCTCATCTCCGTCTTAAGTGAGCGACCCCTTATTTTTAAACAGTGACCCCTAGTTCTAGATTCTCACACAAGAAGAAACATCCTCTTCCCTGCCACCATCAATACCATTCAGGATCTTAAATGTTTTGATCAAGTCGCCTCTTCTAAACTCTCATGGATACAAACTTAACTTTTCCTTCTAAAGACAACCGCACTCAGGACAGCAGAGTTTGGGATGACTCCAAGTACGCAGAGGTGAGAATCTGAGTGCAGCCTAATGTGTGGAATCTGACATTTTCAACCAGGTCTTTGAAAGGAAACACTCTGCCATAGAGTCATACAGCACAGAAACGGCCATTTGGCCCATCGAGTCTGCACTGACAATAATGACTCAAGAACAGCTTCTTGAAGTTTATTTATTTATAAACTTCTACCCTGCTGCCATCAGACTTTTGAATGGACCTACCTCATATTAAGCTGATCTTTCTCTGCAACCTAGCTGTGACTGTAACACTATATTCTGCACACAATCCTTTCCCTCTCTGTGTACGGTATGCTTTGTCTATATAGTCGCAAGAAACAGTACTTTTCACTGTATCCCAGTACATGTGACAATAATAAATCAAATAACTACCACTAAAGTGGCACTGATCCCATTTTCATGCACTTGTCCTATATCCTTGAATATTTTAAGTGCTCATCCAAATACTTTTTAAAGATTGTAAGGTTTCCAGCCTCCAGTACCTTCCCAGGCAGTGCATTCCAGATGCCCACCACCCTTATGGGCAGCATAGTGGCACAGTGGTTAGCATTGCTACCGCACAATGCCAGGGACCCGGGTCCGATTCCCGGCTTGGGTCACTGTTTGTGCAAAGTCTGCATGTTCTCCTCGTGTCTGCGTGGGTTTCCTCCGGGTGCTCCGGTTTCCTCCCACAGTCCGAAAGACGTGTTGGTTAGGTTCATTGGCCGTGCTAAATTCTCCCTCAGTGTACCCGAACAAGCACCGGAGTGTGGCGACTAGGGGATTTTCACAGTAACTTCATTGCAGTGTTAATGTAAGTTTACTTGTGACACTGATAAATAAATTTTAAACTCTGATTTTCTCAAATCCTCTCTGAATCTTCTGCCCCTCACCCTAAAAACACACCCCCATGTGATTGACCCCTCAACCCTCCTTAGAGAAAGAAAGAGAAACAAACGCCCTTGCAACCAAAACACAACAGCTCAGAGCCACAGACCCTGCCCGGGGCCGCCCCCTCCCCGCCCGGACCCTGCCCGGGGCCGCCCCCTCCCCGCCCGCTCCCTCCCCGCCCGCTCCCTCACCTCAGTGAAGATGTCGTGCAGGTAGCGGAAAGGCGGCTTGCTCAGCAGCTTCTCGGTCAGCGGCGGCTTCTTGATCACTTTCCCCAACGTATCCTGGGTCCGCTTGACGAACGGGCCGCTCATGGCGCCTGCCTGCCTGCCTGCTGCTCTCTCTCTACCTCATGAGGGGCTGGCTGAAGGGGGACAATCCGCTTCTCGGCCCCAAAACTCGGGTGCCCGCTCCACCAACCGCCGCCCTGCGTCACCGCGCGAGCCGGCCGCGACGTGACGCGCTTACCCTGGCAACGGCGTCAACCTGGCAACGGCGTGACGTTCCCGCCTGGCAACGGTGTGACGTGCCACCTAGCAACCAACACAACACTGCATGGAGATGGTGGCCAAGTGGCCATGTCACTGGGCTTGTAGCCAATGATGTGGAGATGCTGGCGTTGGACTGGGGTAAACACAGTAAGAGTTTTAACAACACCAGGTTAAAGTCCAACAGGTTTATTTGGTAGCAAATACCATTAGCTTTCGGAGATTCTGTAACTTGATTTTGTGTCTCTGTGCCCTGTTTGAGAGCAGATTTCCACTCCATCTGACGAAGGAGCAGTGCTCCGAAAGCTAATGGCATTTGCTACCAAATAAACCTGTTGGACTTTAACCTGGTGTTGTTAAAACTCTTACTAGTAGCCAATGCCGTGGAAGATTGTGGGTTTGAATCTCACCCTCGCTTTTGGTGGAACTTAAATTACACCCGGAACCGAAAGCTCCTTTTTTTAAAAAATCCCATCTGGTTCACTGATCCTTACCTGGTGACTCCAGACAGACAACAATCTGAAATGGGCCTAAGTAACCCACTCAGTTGAAAGGCAATTGGAACATAAGCACATACGGGTAGCACAGTGTTTAGCACTGTTGCCTCACAGCGCCAGGGATGCAGGTTTGATTCCTGGCTTGGGTCACTGTCTGATGCAGAGTTCGCCCTCAGAAGCAGGCCTGCATGTCTGCGTGGGTTTCCTCCGGGTGCTCCGGTTTCCTCCCACAGTCCCAAAGACGTGCTGGTTAGGTGCATTGGCTGTGCTAAATTCTCCCTCAGTGTACCCGAACAGGCACTGGAGTGTGGCAATTAGGGGTGTGGTAGGGAAATTTGGAGTCATAGAGGTTTACAGCGTGGAAACAGGCCCTTCAGCCCAACTTGTCCAATTGTGTCTTAACTTAGACAATTCAAAACTCACAAAGGTAAATATCCCTGTGCAAAGACATAACAAATTTATTTTACATAGAACAAACATACAGCCGACCGGAGACTTTCAAAGGGCTAAACAGCTCTGGGAATAGAGCTACAGAACCACTCTGAAAGATTTGACATACATAGTCAAATACAGATCAATTATAGTTTTTCCTAATCAATAATTCCACTTCTCATTAGCTTAAAATCAATTTCATGGCGGCACGGTGGCACAGTTGTTAGCACTAGTGCCTCACAGCTCCAGGGACCTGGGTTCAATTCCCAGCTTGGGTCACTGTCTGGGTGGAGTTTGCACATTCTCCCCGTGTCTGCGTGGGTTTCCTCCAGGTGCTCCGGTTTCCTCCCACAGTCCAAAGATGTGCAGGTTGGGTTGATTGGCCATGTTAAATTGCCCCTTAGTGTCCCGGGATGCATGCATTAGCAGGGTAAATGTGTGGGGCTACAGGGATAGGGCCTGTATGGGATTGTTGTCGGTGCAGACTCGATGGGCTAAATGGCCTCCTTCTGCACTGTAGGGATTCTATGATTTAGTAATCATACATAAATACAAACCTCTGCCAAGTACCTCAGCCAACCATATGATACTTAATAGCTTGGTGATATTTTATTCGTCCATCAAGTCCGGACGTGGCCACCCTTCTTGGCTCTAACTATCTCCTTGTTCCCTGGTAACGGCAGACGCTACCGTAAGGTCAAAGTGAATGTTCCCACTGGCTCACTGCCAAGTTGAATAGACATGTGTTCCTGCATCCAGGGGCATATCTATCCCTGTGTCTGAGCAGTGAATGCATCTATTCATTAATATTGCAAAATATGTTCCCTCATAGGAATTCCCGATATGACTACTGCTGACTAGCCAATTAAACTAATGACATTTACCACCATGACTTTCGGTCACTTTGTTTGACTAAAGTGAACAATACATTTAAAATATCAGCAAATATGTTTTAAAAAATCATAACTACTTGTTTTGATTCACTTACTGCATTCACATATGTGTAAACTGTGTTAGCTTGCCTAATAATCATTGAACTCCTTACTGATCCCCTGTTCTCTTAAAGACTGCATTCTGTCTTTGAATCTTAGTAGCTGGTTCAAGTAGCTTCTTCAAGGGCATTTTCACAGTAACTTCATTGCGGTGTTAATGTAAGCCTACTTGTGACACTAAATAATAAACTTTAAACAGGAGGAGGTCACTCAGCCCCTCAAGCCCGTTCAGCTATTCAATGAGATCATGGCTGATCTGTGGCTCAGCCCTTGGCCCATATCCCTTCATGCCTTTGCTTAATTAAAATTTATCTAGTGACAGCAACTAATCCAGCCTCAAGTGGAAAAGAGTTCTAAACCTCTACCACCCGTTGTGGGTAGAATTGCTTCCTAACATCTCCCCTGAATGATCTAGCCCTAATTTTTAGACGATATGTAATGACTTCAATCAGGCCATTGAGGTTGGCCTATCGGAATATGAACTCCCTGATTAAGTTTGTCATTTGTTTCTGTAGTGTAGTGGTTATCACGTTCGCCTTACACAGGAAAGGTCCCCGATTCGAAACAGGGCACTAAAAGATGTCCCTGATTAAGGATCTACATTCGAGGCCGGGTGTCCCTGGAGAGGGAGCATGTGGTGTCCGAGAGTGCCGTTAATGCCTTCCATGTCCCCTGGGCACCGCAGGGATGGCAGTGTATTATCGACTCCTTTAATGACATGTTTTAAGTTTCCTTTCCACTTTGTCTTTTGTTTCGGGCGGTTCCCCTCCTTTTAGGAGTTGCCCCTTTTAAGTTGCCCCTGAGTTAATTTGATTTTGTTTATTTGGTTGGACCTCAAAAGAAGTCCCTGATTAAGGATCCAATTGATGGGCCAATTAGGGAGTCTTTGCCTTGGACTGAACCATAGAACATAGAACATAGAACATTACAGCGCAGAACAGGCCCTTCGGCCCACGATGTTGCACCGACCAGTTAAAAAAAAAACTGTGACCCTCCAACCTAAACCAATTTCTTTTCGTCCATGAACCTATCTACGGATCTCTTAAACGCCCCCAAACTAGGCGCATTTACTACTGATGCTGGCAGGGCATTCCAATCCCTCACCACCCTCTGGGTAAAGAACCTACCCCTGACATCGGTTCTATAACTACCCCCCCTCAATTTAAAGCCATGCCCCCTCGTGCTGGATTTCTCCATCAGAGGAAAAAGGCTATCACTATCCACCCTATCTAAACCTCTAATCATCTTATATGTTTCAATAAGATCCCCTCTTAGCCGCCGCCTTTCCAGCGAAAACAATCCCAAATCCCTCAGCCTCTCCTCATAGGATCTCCCCTCCATACCAGGCAACATCCTGGTAAACCTCCTCTGCACCCTCTCCAAAGCCTCCACATCCTTCCTGTAATGTGGGGACCAGAACTGCACACAGTACTCCAAGTGCGGCCGCACCAGAGTTGTGTACAGTTGCAACATAACGCTACGACTCCTAAATTCAATCCCCCTACCAATAAACGCCAAGACACCATATGCCTTCTTAACAACCTTATCTACTTGATTCCCAACTTTCAGGGATCTATGCACACATATACCTAGATCCCTCTGCTCCTCCACACTATTCAAAGTCCTCCCGTTAGCCCTATACTCAACACATCTGTTATTCCTACCAAAGTGAATTACCTCACACTTCTCCGCATTAAACTCCATCCGCCACCTCTCGGCCCAACTTTGCAACCTGTCTAAGTCTTCCTGCAAACTACGACACCCTTCCTCACTGTCTACCACACCACCGACTTTGGTGTCATCAGCAAATTTGCTAATCCACCCAACTATACCCTCATCCAGATCATTAATAAATATTACAAACAGCAGTGGCCCCAAAACAGATCCCTGAGGTACACCACTTGTAACCGCACTCCATGATGAATATTTACTATCAACCACCACCCTCTGTTTCCTATCCGCTAGCCAATTCCTGATCCAATTTCCTAGATCACCCCCAATCCCATACATCTGCATTTTCTGCAGAAGCCTACCATGGTGAACCTTATCAAACGCCTTACTAAAATCCATATATACCACGTCCACTGCCCTGCCCCCATCCACCTCCTTGGTCACTTTCTCAAAAAACTCAATAAGGTTAGTAAGGCACGACCTACCTGCCACAAAACCATGCTGACTATCACCTATCAATTCATTACTCTCCAAATAACTATAAATCCTATCCCTTATAATTTTTTCCAACATCTTGCCGACAACAGAAGTGAGACTCACCGGTCTATAATTCCCGGGGAAGTCTCTGTTCCCCTTCTTAAACAATGGGACAACATTCGCTAACCTCCAATCTTCTGGTACTATACCAGAGGCCAACGACGACCTGAAGATCAGAGCCAGAGGCTCTGCAATCACTTCTCTTGCCTCCCAGAGAATCCTTGGATAAATCCCATCCGGACCAGGGGATTTATCTATTTTCAGACCCTCCAGAATATCCTGCACATCCTCCTTATCAACTGTAATACTGTCTATTCTACTCCCTTGCAACCCAGTGTCCTCCTCAGCTATATTCATGTCCCCTTGCGTGAACACCGAAGAGAAATATTGGTTCAATGCTTCACCAATCTCCTCCGGTTCCACACATAACTTCCCTCTGCCATCTATAACTGGCCCTAAACTTGCCCTAACCAACCTTCTGTTCTTGACATACCTATAGAACGCCTTAGGATTCTCTTTAACCCTATCCGCCAAAGTCTTCCAGGAGTGTCTGTTCCTCTGGCATCCCGGCACTAGACTGCTAACTGCTGGCACTCTGTGAAATGCTGTTAGAGTTGTAAATAAAGTGATTTTGGTGGAGGGACTTCTGCCTCCACAGCCTTATTACACTATGCCTCCAAGTTCTAGATTCTCCAATCAAAATAGTTTATCTTTTCCTACTCTGTCTTCTCCTGTTAATATCTCGAAGACTTTGATCAGATCACTGCTTAACCTTCTAAATTCTAGAGAAAACAGGCCTAACTTATATAATTTCTCCTGATAACTTCACCCCTGAAGTTCAGGTATCATTCTTATAACCCTATGTTGCACTCCCTCCAAGGCCAATATATCCTTCCTATATGGGCAACAAAGGCTGGCCTTGCCAGCGAAGCCCATGTCCCATTAAAGGATAAATAAAAGAACAATGCAGTCACCTAACCCACTTGACACTGCCCAACTGCCACCTCTTCCCAATTTCATTCATTACCACTTCCCATTTCCCACCAAGTTACACATGCTCACTGTTCTATGTGTTATCCTTTCACTTGCTCATTGAGAAATTCAAGCTTCAGGACAACATCAAAAATTAAAGGGGGAGGGGAGGTGGTGGGGGAGAAAAGATCAAATAAATAAAATTACGTTAAGAAATTACAATCTGATTTTACCTTATTTTGATCTGGGAACTACATACATAATTTAAGTATTTTACTGAAATGGGTGTAGATCTTCACCCAGGATTTGATTTGATTTGATTTATCATTGTCACATGTATTAACATACAGTGAGAAGTACTGTTTCTTGCGCGCTATACAGACAAAGCATACCGTTCATAGAGAAGGAAACGAGAATGTGCAGAATGTAGTGTTACAGGCATAGCTAAGGTGTACAGAAAGATCAACTTAATGCAAGGTAGATCCATTCAAAAGCAGGGAAGAAGCTGTTCTTGAGTCGGTTGGTATGTGACCTTAGACTTTTGTGTCTTTTTCCTGACGGAAGAAGGTGGAAGAGAGAATGTCCGGGGTGCGTGGGGTCCTTAATTATGCTGGTTGTTTTTCCGAGGCAGCGGGAAGTGTAGACAGAGTCAATGGGTGGGAGGCTGGTTTGCCTGATGGATTGGGCTACATTCACAACCTTTTGTAGTTTCTTGAGGTCTTGGGCAGAGCAGGAGCCATACCAAGCTGTGATACAACTAGAAAGAATGCTTTCTATGGTGCATGTGTAAAAGTTGGTGAGAGTCATAGCTGACATGTCAAATTTCCTTAGTCTTCTGAGAAAGTAGAGGCATTGGTGGGCTTTCTTAACTATAGTGTCGGCATGGGGGGGCCAGGACAGGTTGATAACAATCTGGACACCTAAAAACTTGAAGTCCTTGACCCTTTCTACTTCGTCCCCATTAATGTAGACAGGGGCATATGCTTCCTGCAGTCAATGACAATCTCCTTCAAGGAGGTCTTGTGGGCAGTGGGTAACATCCCTGGTTGGCTGATCTGGATCAGGATGGTGCCAACAGCACAGAGTGACATCCCCGTTCCAGCTGGGGTGGATGAGGAACCTGCCTCCTTGCCCTACCCATGGTGGATGCTGTGATGCTCTGATTCAAACCTGCCTTGGACAAGAGGACCCAAGCCCAGAGATGGGTCATTAATTGTTCATAAGATTTACACCTCCTACGTTTGACCTTGTAAGATAAATATAGGTTAGCTTTTAACTGTAATTAACTCCACGCTTGTTTGAATTACATTTATTTCACGATAGGTTCCCAGTTTCTCAATCAGATGTTGCCATTTATCTACAGTTAATCTTTAATTCCTAAAACTAAAAGCTTTATTTAAAAACATGAGTTATGAATGAGATATTCATAACACTATGCATTTGAATACATTTATAAATATAAATCTGTTTATTATTTAGTTTAGTACCACATATTTGATTATACATATGTGGAAGAAATCTAGGAATGGCATATCATTTTGAGCCTTGTGACATAAGAAAATACTTTGTTAGTTAGCTAACTGAATAACATACACTTACACGAGGGCAGCACGGTGGCACAGTGGTTAGCACTGCTGCCTCACAGCACCAGGGACCCAGGTTTGATTCCCGGCTTGGGTCACTGTCTGTGTGGAGTCTGCACGTTCTCCCCGTGTCTGCATGGGTTTCCTCTGAGTGCTCTGGTTTCCTCCTACAGTCCAAAGATGTGCGGGTTAGGTTGATTGGCCATGCTAGATTGCCCCTTAGTGTCAGGGGGACTAGCTAGGGTAAATGCATGGGGTTATGGGGATAGGGCCTGGGTGGGATTGCGGTTGGTGAAGACTCAATGGGCTGAATGGCCTCCTTCTGCACTGTAGGGATTCTATGATTCTATGACACTAGTCTTAAGTATTCTAAGAGAAATTAAAGCTAATCAGTATCTTGTTATATCTATAGCTCAAGAAAAGGCATTAAAGTTGCAAATTGGTATCATCTTTGTCAGTGTAGGTGATTCAAAGGAAAAATCTGTTGTTCCAAGGGTGATTAATTCCACCACCATCCCCCCCCCCCCCCCCCCCCCCCCCCCCCAAATAGCACAGGTTCACAAAATATAAAGCAATTTCAAAACTG